>NC_086349.1:6752617-6791943 GCF_036324505.1 Eleginops maclovinus | reverse complement strand
TTTCCACAAGAGCGGAATGGAGACACCTGAAGTGTCTTACTCTTTCAGACAAGTTTGTTTTCGACCATATGGACATTCCGATTTTCAAAGTTATTACAAACCCAGTTCAGCCGGGACAGCATGAAACAAATGTCTGACAGTGGTTAGGAAACCCCTGCATGACCCAGGTCTGGTTAAAACGGGGGATCTCTGTCTGTTTATGAGAGTCATCCAAACATCATTGGGAGCATTTCCTCCTTGTGGACCCGCAGGAGACGCCTCACATGCAGATTTTGTGGGCTTCCTGGAAAGATAGAGGATTGAATAAAAACACTTTAATTACGTTTTTGAAAGCTGATATTATTGTAATAGGAAGCGTTGAAATGCTCATTAAAAAAGGTCTTAAATGCTATAATTAAGTGTTTTTCTTTTGTTTATGTTCTCGCCAAAGCTCCTCATGGTTGGTTTGACAGTGTTCTCAGGCTTGAAATAAACTGCATCGCCATTGCAGCTACATCGCACTCATTGCGGTTTTGTAATAACTGCTTTTTCCCTATATTAAGTCGTCGCCCCCCCCCCCGACCACCAACCAGTTGCTAATGGCTGGCGCTGCTGTGCGTTGATTGACTATTACCTCACTGGCACTCCTAACTCATAAAACACAGTTGCAGTTAGGATGATGACACAGAAAAACCAGGCGTCTGAAGTGCTGCTACGTCACATTCCTTTTCATAATAACTGCCGCAGTGTTGTCGGGAAACATCTTCTGAGCTGAGTTTAAACAGTAGGGTTGTTACACTGCAACCAATCAGGACTTTATGATCCCTCTGCTCTCATGCCCCTGTAATCATTTACAAGGCACATGGGAAACACGAGTGCTGTTTTCTTCAAATAACCTCTGAATTTTGTGCATTTTTAGAAACCCGCATTTTACACAAAAGGAGTAACAAATGCCATGATTATTTTTCTTAGATTCAGGAGGCGAAGCTCCCTGCTGGATATTAGAAAGATTGCAAGGCTAACACACTTAAAGTTTACTTAATGTTTGACCCGAGGTCCCAAAATATCATTTAGGTTCAAAACAATGACTGAATAATTTCCTTAAACTGTTTTTAAATAGTACATTTTGTTATGTTTTCAGTATTTCTGTGTATGCATAACGCTTTCCCAACCAGAAGGGTCAGCTCCAGTGTTTCTCACTTGTCTCATTCTCTCATCACCCATTTCCCAGTGCTGAGCAGCTTTCCCAGCAGAGGAGGAGTGTTTCAGTGAATAAGGTTCTTGTTCCTGCAGCCAAGCGTCCAACATCCACAGCTGTTGCGGCAGACAAATGGAGAAGGGAGTTCTTCGATATTAGGTGATATTATGCCTCCTGTTGCTCACAGTTTATCAGGCTTGTACACTTTTGCTGCCATTTTTAAACACCCAAATATAATGTACTGTAGCACACAGGGGCCACACACACCTCTCAGGAATAATTATTCATGTTGCTTTTTAAAAAAAGGCCATTAGCTAAAGGGTGTGAAACAGAGGAGACGACGTATGTGGTAATAATGATGTACACTGTTTAAATGTTTGCGAATAGAAGATCTTTTTTTTTTAGTCTCCTGTCAAATTATTCCCAGTGACAGATGTCAAATTGTTATCTGCTGCAAGCTGCTGGTTTCATATTTTCAAAGCATGAACCAATCTTTAGATTAGATTTTTAAAAGGAAAATGATCTATTTCTAGCCCCAGGAGTCAAACATTTTGTGTAACAAGTTCCCCATTTTTACACAAAGGGATTGACACTATTACTTTATGAGGTAGTCTTTGTTGAAAAGATTCAGCAGTCATAGCAACTTTAACTTCATTTGGAGGTAGTGGCTATGTGGCAAATGTAAATTTCCTATCCTTGAGCCTGTTTTTTCCCCCCCACCTTTTTTGGTCAATGATTTTTGTCAGCTTGCTAGCAATTCCGTCAAACATTGCGGGGGAGGTAATCCTTTTCCCCCCCCCCCCTTTAAAAAAAAAAATTTTTTTCAAAGGGGAAAAAACCCCCCCCAAAAAAAAAAACAAAAAAAAAAGGGGGAAAAAAAGGGGGAAAAAAAAAAAAATTTTTAAAAAAAAAAAAGGGGAACAAAATTTTAAAAAAAAAATTTTTTTAAATTTTTGGGGAAAGGTTGGGAAAAAAATTTTTTAAAATTTTTAAAAATTTTTTTCCCCCCCCCCCCGGGGGGGCCCCCAAAAAAAAGGGGGGGGTTTTTTTAAAAAAGGGTTTTTTGGGGGTTTAAACCCAAAAATTTTTTCCCCGGGGAAAAAAAAAATTTTTTTTTAAAAAAAAAAAATTTTTAAAATTTCCCCCCGGGGAAAATTTTTTTTTTTTTTAAAAATTTTTTTTAAAATTTCCCTTTCCAAAAAGGGCCCCCCTTTTTTTTTTCCCCCCCCCCCTTTTTTTTGGGGGGGGGAAAAAGGGTTTAAAAGGGGGGTTCCAAAAAATTTTTCAAAAAAAAAATTTTTTTTTTTTTTTCCCCAAAAAACCCCAAAAAGGGTTTTTTGGGCCGGAAAGGGGTTTTTTTTTTGGGGGGGGGCCCCCTTTTAAAAAAAAAAAAAAGGAAAAACAAAAAACCCCCCCTTTTTCCCTTTCCCCCCTTTTAAAAAAAATTTTTTTGGGTTTTTGGGGGGCCAAAAAATTGGGAAAAAAAAAGGGGGGGGGAAGGGGTTAAATTTTTTTAAAGGGCCGGCCCCCCCCCCTTTTTCCAAAAAAAAGGGGGCCCCCCCAAACCCCGGGTCCCCCCTTTTTTAATGGGGGGGTTTTTTTTTTTTTAAAAAAAGGGGGGGGGGGGGGGGGTTTTTTTTTTTTTTTTTTTCCCCCCCCGGGGGGGTTTCCCCCCCTTTTTAAAAAAACCCCCCCTTTTTTTTGGGGGGAAAAAAAAAGGGGGAAAAAAAAAAAAAAAACCCCCCCCTTTTGGGGGGTTTTTTTTTCCCCCCCCAAAAAAATTTTTTAAAAAAAAAAGGGGGGGGGTTTGGGGGGGGGCCCCCCCCCTTTTTTTCCCTTTTTTTTTTTTTTAAAAAGGGTTTAGAAAATTTTTAAAAAAACCCAAGGAAAAAAAGAAAAAAAAGGGGGAAAAAACCCCCCCGGGGGGGGGTTTTTCCCCCCCCCCGGGGGGGCCCCCTTTTTACCCCCGGGAAAAGGGGTTTGCCCCCCCCTGGGGGGGGCCCCCGGGGGGGGTTTTCCCCCCCCGGTCCCCCAAAAAGGGGGGGGGGAAAAACCCCCCCCCCCCCCCCCGGGGGGGGGGGAAAACCCCCCGGGGGCCCCCCCTTTAAAAAAAAGGGGGCCCCTTTTTCCAAAACCCCCCCCCCCCGGGAAAAACCCGGGGGGGGGGAAAAACCCCCAAAACCCGGGGGGGGGGCCCCCCCCAAAGGGAAAAGGGGGTTTTTTTTAAGGGGGGGGCCCCAAAAAGCCCCCCAACCCGCAGCCCCCCCCCCCAAAGGGGGGGTTTTGGGGGGGGGCCCCCCCCCTTTTTAAATTTTTTTTTGGGGGGGAAAAAGGGGTTTTTAACCCTTTTTTGGGGGGGGGGCCCCCCTTTTTTTTTTTGGGGGTTTTTTAAATTTTTCCCGAAAACCCCCTTTTTGGGGGGGGAAAAAAAGGGGGGTTTTTAAAATTGGGGGGGGGGTTTTTTGTAAAAAAACCCCAAAAGGGGCCCCCCCCGGGGAAAACCCCCCCCCCCCCAAAACCCCCCCCCCCAAAAAAAAAAATTTTCAAAAAAAAGGAAAATTTTTGGGGGTGGGGGGGCCCCCCCTTTTTAAAAAAAAATGTTTTTTTTTTTTTTAAACCCCCAAAGAAAAAATTTTTTAAAATTTTGGGCCTTTCAAAAAAAGGGGGGGGTTTTTTTTTAAAAGGGGCCAAAAAAGGGGCCTTTTTTTTTCCCCCCAGGTTTGAGGGGGGGGGCCCCCCCGGGGGAAGGTTTTTTTTTGGGAAATTTTTTCCTTTTAATTTTATGTTTTTTGGGGGGGGGGCCCCCGGGGCCCCCCCCCCCCCCCCCCAAAAAAGAACCCCCCCCCCCCCCCCCGGGCCCCCCCCCCCCGGGTTTTCCCTTGGGGAAAAAAACCCCCCAAAAAAAAAGGCCAAAAAACCGGGGAAGGGGTGGGGGGGGGCCCCGGGGAAAAAAATTTTTGGGAAAAAAAAAAAAAGGGGGGTTAAAAAATGGCCCCCCCCAAAAAATTGGGGGAAACCCCCCCAAAATTTTTGGGCCAAAAAAAGGAAAAAAAAAAAAAACCCCCCCAAAAATTTTAAACCCCCCCCCCCAAAAAAAAAAAACCCCCCCCCCAAAAAAAAACCCCCCCACCCCCAAAAACCCAAAAAAAAAAAAAAAAACCCCAACCCCCGGCCAAAAAGGCAAAAAAAAAAATTTTTTTTTAAATTTTTTTTTAAAAATTTTTTTAAAAAAAAAAAAAAAAAAAGGGGCCAAAATTTTTCCCGCGGGGGTGTTCCCCTTTTTTGGGGTTGGTTGGGGGGGGTTTTTTTTAAAAAAAAAAACCCCCGGGGGAAAAAAAAAAAATTTTTAAAAGGGGTTTTAAGGGGGGGTTTTGGGGGGAAAAAACCCCCCGGGGGAAAAAAAACCCCCCAAAAAAAAAAAAAGGGCCTTTTTGGAGGGGGCCCCCCCCCCCCGGGGGAAAGGCCAAAAAAAATTTTGGGGTTTTTTTCCCCCCCCCCCAAAAAAACCGGGGGGGGGCCCAATTTTTTTTTGGGGGGGGGAAAAAAAAAATTTTGGGTTTTTCCCATTTTTCCCAAAATTTTTTTTAAAAAAAACCCCCAAAACCCCCGGCCCCCCCCTTTTTTGGGGGCCCCCCCCCCCCTTTAAAAGGAAAAAAAACCCCCCCCCGGAAAAACCCCTTTTTTTTTTAAAAAAAAAAAAACCCAAAAAAAAACCCCAAAAAGGCCCCCCAAAAAAAAAAAAACCCCCGGGAAGGGGGAAAAAAAAAGGGGGAAAAAAGAAAGCCCCCCAAAATAAAAAAAAAAAAAACCCCCCCCAAAAAAAGGCAAAAAACCCAAAAAAAAAAAAAAAAATTTTTTAAAGGGGGAAAAAAGGGGGGAAAAAAAAACCCCCGGGGGGAAAAACCAAAAAAAAAAACCCCAAAAAAAAAAAAAGGGAAAAAAAAAGGGGGGGGGGAAAAAAGGGGAAAGGAAAAAAAGGGGCCCAAAAAAAAAAAAAAAGGGGAAAAAAAAAGGGGAAAAAAATTTTTTTTCCTTTAAAATGGAAAAACCCAAAAAAAAAAAATTTTTAAATTTAAAAAAAAAGGGGGAAACCAACAAAAAAAAAAAGGGGGGGTTTTAAACCCCCAAAGGCCCCCCCGGGGTTTTGGGCACTTGGGGCCCCCCCCAAAAAACAAACCGGGCCCCCCCAAAAAAAACCCCTTTCCCCAAACCGATTTTAAAAAAAAAAAAGGGAAAAAAAGGGGAAAAAAAATTTGGGGGGCCCCAATTTCCCGGGAAAAAAATTTTGAAAAATTTTAAAAACCCCCCCCCAAAGGGAAAAAGGGAAAAAAGGAAGCAGGGGGGGGTTTTAAAATTTAAAAAATGGGGGGAAAAAAAACCCCGGGGGCCCCCCGGAAAACCCCCTTCCCCCCCCCCGGGCCCCCCCCCCCCAAAAAAGGGGCCCCCCCCCCCCCCAAAAAAAAAGGTCCCCCCCCCGGGGAAAAAAAAGGGGCCCCCTTTTAAAAAACCCCCAAAAAAAAAAACCCTAAAAACCCCCCCCCCCCCCCCCCCCAAAAAAAGGGGGAAAAAAAACCCCCCCCCTTTTTTCCCCCCCGCCCCCCAAACCCCCTTTTTTTTCCCCCAGTTTTTCCCCCCCAAAAGGGGAACCCCCCCAAAAAAAAGGGGTTAAAATTCCCCAAAACCATTTTTTTTAAAAAAAAACCCCCCCCCCCCCCCAATTTTTTTTGGGGGGGGGCCCCCAAAAAAAAAAAAAGGAAAAAAACCCCAAAAGGGGGAAAAAAACCCCCCCAAAAAAAAAAAATTTTCAGGGAAAACCCCAAAAAGGTTTTTTAAAGTAAAAGGAAAAAGGGGGGAAAACCCCAAAAAAAAACCCCAAAAACCAAAAAAAGGTTTTTTTTAAAAACCCCCCCCCAAAAACAGAAAAAATTTTTTCCCGGGGTTTCCCCCAACCCCAAACCCCCGGGGGGGGCCCCCCCTTAACGGTTTTTTTTCCCCCCCAAAAAAGGGGGGGGGCCCCCCAAAAAAGGGGCCCCCTAAGGCCCCAAAAGGGGGGGATTTTTTTCCCCCAAAAAACCCCCCTTTTTCCCCCCCCCAAAAAAAAAAAACCCCCCCCCCCGGGAAAAAAAAAAAGGGGCCCCCAAAAAAAAAAAAAAAAATTTCAAAAAACAAAAAAAAAAAGGGAAACCCCCCGGGGAAAGGTTAAGCCCCCACCGGTTAAATTTCCCTTTAAAAAAAATTTAAAAAAAAAGGGAAAAAAAAAAAAAAAATTTTTTTTAAAAAACCCAAAGGGGGGAACCCCCCCGGCCCAAAAAAGGACCCCCCAAAACAACCCCCAAAATTTTTTAAAAAAAACAAAAGGGGGAAAGAAAACCCCCCGGCCCCAAACCCCCCCCTCCCCCCCCCCCCCCCCCCCCAAAAAAAAAAAAGGGGGGGGGGCTAAAAAAAAACCCCCAAAAAAATTTGGGGTTTTTGGGAAAAAAAAAAATTTAAAAGGATGTGTGAAAGAGCTGCAGCTGAACCCATTGCCCAGTTAAAAAAAAAACTCCCAAACCCTGATGGGGGGGAAAATAGGGGCTTTTAAAAATGAACGCAAAATCTGGGGCGGGGAGTGAGAGGAATTTAAATTTTCCACTGTGCACATCAAAATGCCTCCCGCCTACACCAAAAACTGCAAAACCCCGGAACAAACAACACATTTCCAACAAAAAAACGGCAAAAAGATGGCTACAACTCACGGGGAATAGCAGACCAAATACCGCCCCTCCTTGTTGCGAGGTGGGGCTACTGATTTGGCTACAAAAATCCCCAAGGGGCTTTTACCGGAAAGGGTCCCAAAAAAGGGAAAAGGGTGATGAACCCTTCCCATTCTTAAAAAGACTTTGGGGGGATAAGTTGGCTTTTCTGCCCCCCACCTTATTCCCCACATGTCCAAAAAGTCACGTCCCCCCGAGTAACCCGTTTAAGGAGCGGGCCGCAAAAGGGCCCCCAATGGATGCAATCAGAAATTTTTGGAAATGATTTTCAAAAACATTCAAATTTAGACAAAACAGTCCTCGCAAGAGGATTTGATGTTTCTTGACAAATTTAAAAGGGAAAAAATAAAGACAAACCCAACATGGACAAATTTTAAAAAGGTGCCCCTCCCCTTCAGAGAAGAACCGTGCTTTCCTATAACAAAACAGCTTGCTGCCGGGGGCTCAGTCCCCCTGAAAAAGGGAAATTCATTGCAAATGAAAGTTTTCAAGAACACTACATTTAACTACAAAGAAAACATCAAAGAAAGGGGGGACCAGAAAGGGGAAGCGCAGAAGGGACTCTGGAGAAAAAAGGGGACATACCTTTACCCAAAGGGGGTTTTCACCCCAAAAAAACCCGAAAAGCCCGAGATTTTGTTTACGACTGGGTCGGCAAAGTACAAGGGAATACCCAATTTAAAACCTTCCTCCCAGGCCCCCGCCCTGATTAACAGTCTCAAAGGGTTTTTCCTTCGTTTTCCGCCAGCATCACATTGCTATATGTTTACATTGAAAAAAATGTTCCACCATTTTCCCTGCTCCCGAGAAGGGCCGGGAACTACCTAGGTTCTATTGGGGGAAAACGCGATTTTTAAACAAAACCTCCCCCAAAAAATTTAGGATGAAACCCCCTCGTTTTGGGGGCCGTGGGCCTTTCCCCCAGGTTTTGGGGAAATTTTGGGCTAAAACAGCTCCCCCCAAAGAACACAGGGCCACACACCCATTAGGAACACCGTTCCCTTTTCCAGAACTTTTAATTTTTACGAGGGAAACACTAGTGTTGATCTGTTTTAAAGGGCCAATTTTGGAAAACAAAGGAGGCACGTGAGGGTGTTTGCAAAAAGGGGGCTTACGCCTTCACAAAATTCCCTGTCCAATAGCTGTGCTGTTCCCCAAGCACCCCTCAACAGAGCACGCTAAAAGACATTAAAGAAAAAGGGTCTCAATTCAATGACGCCGCCTTAAGAAAAAGCATTAGGAATATACCCGGAGCTTCGAGAGTGGGCTGTTTTTTTCCCCCTTCAAAGGGCGCACCCCAAAAAACCAGCCCCAAACACGGCGCGGGGATCCTGTCATCTGTTGCCCCCCATATATGACCCTAGGCTTCGAGCCCGTACCTTTTTTAACGGAAAGAAAATTCTCCAAAACAAGTGCCCCTCAAGGGGAAAAGATGGGATGACCTTTAAAAACCCGAGCAGCTGAAAGCCAAAGGGGGGAGAAATGGCAAGATGACCTTGTTAAGATGGAAAAGATACGCGTAGCTCGCTGCTACCAGCCAGCTGGCTTTGGAAAAGTGATCAAAACAGAGCTACATCACTCTCAGATGCAAGCACCACAGGCTACGGCCAATGCACATACCTAAGACTGAAGAACGAAAGAGAAGACATTCACTGTGTTGTTCTCATGGGAAAGGCACGCGTCTCGCCACAGAAGGTCACAACTATACCCAGGTTAGAGCTTACCGCAGCAGTTGTCTCAGTCACAGTGAGCAATATGCTCAAAGAAGAATTAGGCTACTGTAATGTAGAAGAGTTCTTTTGGACAGATTCAAAAGTTGTCTTAGGCTACATAAATAATGATGCTCGCCGCTTTCACACCTTTGTAGCAATAGAGTGCAGAAAATTCGTCATGCCTCAGACCCCAAGCAATGGTTCTATGTACCAACTGACGAAAACCCAGCAGACTATGCATCTCGAGGGAAAACAGTAGATGAGCTACTTTCTTCTGATTGGTTCACTGGCCCTAGCTTTCTGTGGAAAAGGGAGATCGAAATGCCAACAGAGGTGCCTTCAGAGCTGCCTGTCGGTGACCCAGAGGTTAGAAAGGCTCAGACATTTCAGACAAAGACCTCAGAACAAGTTGACCTTGTAGACAGACTGAATAAGTTCTCATGCTGGTCTCGGGCAGTCAAAGCAGTGGCGCGGCTCATACGGCTTGCAAGAAAGGTAAAATCATGTGACCTCTCATCAGTTAGTGAAAGACAGTGCAGAGCAGCTCATCATCAAAGACATGCAAAGTCAAACATACGGAGAAGAGATAAAGCTACTAAGCAAAGGACATCAGCTACCAAAACAAAACAAGCTGTATCACCTCGATGTTTTCCTAGATGCAGAGGGTGTGCTCAAGGTGGGAGGTAGGCTCAGCCGCTCATCTTTCCCTAACACATTCAAGCACCCAACAGCCATTCCTCAGGGACATCACGTGACGAGTCTGATCATCGCCCACCATCATGAAAGAGTGAAGTCATTCAAGGCAAAGATGGACTTGTGAGACGGGCCAAAATCTTGTTTGGAGAGAAGGAGCTGAACCACAAAGGAGAGCGCACCATCAGGACCTCTTTGGAGCGCCCTGTCCAGAAATTAGTTCTATTGCTAGAAGCTGTTTAGGCACTATGCAGTTATGAAATGCAATATAGTTTTCTGTGTGGTGTAGCCATATATATTTGAAGGGTTATCCCTATAAGTTGAAATTGTGTGTTTTAAATGTTTCCATTTTGGAAAAACACTAGAATTTGGTGGGAGTGTAAATAACCCCATGAAGGTATAATTCATTTTTTAGTTTAATTTGTACTTATTTGCATAATTGTGAACACGGAATTAGTTTAAGAATTTTATACAGGCCTTATGCCATTCATTTTCCTATAGACTTTTATTTTGAAAGGTAAAATGTTAATCATACGTCACTTTGTTAGCGTGTAACTTTTAGTACAGTGTATGATCTGGTCACGAACGGATGTACGTGTGTAAAATAGAAGGATTTTATAGTTTTAATGGACCCGTATGAGGCCAAACAGTTCTTACGGTGGTGATAGTTTTGAAAGTATAAGGAATGTAGTATTGAACAAGAGAAAATAAAACAGTAAATTTGAACCAGCAGTAAAGACTCAAACCAGTTATATATGGGGATCCGTTACAGTCGCTATTAACGGCATTTGCTCTTGGCAAATGGTCATTTGTGCAGGATATCCTACATTGCAGTTACGATTCTCTCAGACCACTCAGCTTCCTGCCTTGTTCTGACTTCAACTTTTACTAAAGGTTCAGCCCCCTAGCAACTTAGATAGAAGTTGAACCAAAAAACGTATTGGGTTCTTTGCCATATAAAACGTGTTGGGTTTGGCAGTACTTATTGACATCCGTGGTGCTAAGTTGATGGTCGAACATGAATTGTCCCTGTGGTCACCTGCTGTTGGAAATAACAAATTCTCTGTGATCCAAACACTTTTTTTTCCCTAAGAAACCACTGTAAAAGAAAACACATTACCATAAAGGGGTGTGTAGGTATAAACTAAAAGCTCTCTTTATTCGGTCACCTTCCACGCGAGTGTATATCGGAAGCGACCCGCTACCGGAGTCAACCTCAAGTGGCCATTTGAGGAACTGCAGTTTTTGTTGCCCCCGAAAAGTTTCCATTTTTTCAGCCCCTGACGTAATTATCTATCTGATCTGTTGCTCTTTAATAACCAATATATACAGAAGTTACTTATTATCAAACCATAAAGTGATGTAAGGCTACCTAGCTATGCAAAAACACATTTCCGCAAAGATGTAAGCATTTAATTGTATGTGTTCTTCTTGATTTATAGCATTATTTATACCCTACATATCATACCATGATCCTATGACTCACAAGGGGAGTTAAAGTGAGTAAAGAAACCAAACAGTCTGATGATACGTTGGTCCAGTTTAGTCATAAAATCAGAAAGGGGAGTATTAAGATCAGTCTAAAGTGATAGAGAAAACATCTGTTCCGTCCTGCTCTACATGTGTCTACGTGTTACTAACCCTGATGTGATAAAAGATTATTGATTCACTCTAGGTGAGAAAATCATAATTTTCTTGTTGTAGGTCTTATCTACTTGCCCTAAACATGAACTTGGAGTCCAACAGGGAACATTAATAGGTTCCCAGAAGTTCAAAAAAATAAAGGTGATAAAGATATTGTTTGACTGTAAATCACAATGGCTATATCCGTTCTACCACGTTCCTCGTCAAAATGATCAACTTTGGTTCATGTATTTAAGATGGATAACAAAACACATTTAAAATACATATCCATTTAATCTGTTTTTAGTAAGATAGCTTTTTTTTCCAGTATGGCGCTTCATTCCTTGCCTTCAGTTTAAGTGGTCTGGCATTAAGCTACATTTTGCTCTCTTGGGTAGGGAAGTTCAAGTTTTGGGTGGAGCCGACAGATGGAGGAATTCATACCATACAGTAAACATATTTTTTTACTTACCAAAATGTCGTTATTTTCTCTTTTTTCCTCAGTGGAGTACTTCCATCCTTCAACTCTCACACCATCTACATTCAGTTCCAACAACTGCTTTGTTTGTGAATCACAAATTCATCCCAGCTCTTCCTCTTGTCCTAAAGCCCCTGATATGTGTGTCATTGTGGTGATTTCCTGCCAAGGCACGTTTACAGCAGATCAGAGGTCATTATAAACAGAAATTCAGAAATACACTGCAGGAGGGCTTATTTTTAGTTGGATATGAAGCATTTTTCTTCACTTGCCAGAAGCGGGTGATGGAATTCGTCCAGTGAAATGAGGAAACAACTAGTGTTCTGGCACCAATATTGACAGATTAACCTTCTGCAGGGTCACAAATTGAACTAATCAATACCAAGACACTTGTGTTATGGTATGTTCATGGGTTTCAGCCTTAGAGCAATTCCCAAAAGACATCAGACTTTATTATTTTTGATTGTTTTCAAAATGTGTACTTTCCCAGTGTAAATTTGTGTTGCAAACTTTTGACAGGAGTCCTCACGTTCCCCTGCCAGCCCCTGTTTTCCTTTTTATGTCATCCATCTGTTCCCAACTTTCTCCATTCCTGTGTTCATTCCCCTCATCTCCGACTCGCTGCCTCCCAGCTATCTTTCTTCTTTCTTTTTTTTTGTGTAGAAGAAGTATGTGAGAGCGCAATCACGGAGTCTCCAAGCTTTTCCGCACAAGCAGCCAAATTTATCCTTGTGGTTTTCCGCATGTTTATTTTGGGTTTTCTTGAGGGACGACATATCTGCGGGAAAACCAAACGGCCCGGAGCGGGTGCTTTCCCTCTGGGGATCATCGCGGCGCGGGGTAAAAATAGGAAAGTCTTTTTTGGGAGATTAAAGATTGGTGAGTGGCTCCCGAGGGGTCTCTCAAAGCTGGGAGACATCATCACCCATTTATTCCTTTGTTTTGATTTTATTCCCCTCTTTCTACTCCGCAGAGCATGTGAAAACAACAATTTGGGTCTTGTTTTAGAGACAATAGAAGAGCACCACAGTATTTGTTCGCCATTTTTCATATGAGTGTACTTTTTCAGAACAATTAGAAGCAATACATGAACTATTTACTTTACACAAACCATTTATTAACAGATTAAACTGTCTCCTGTATTTTCTCCCTTTTTCTATGTATGTAAATCTTTTCCTAAGGGAGGATTCATTTCTGTCATCCCTTTCAAACCCTCTACTGCACTTTCCCTCAAGCCTTTTTCCCCCCCCTGTCAGCTGAACTCGATGGCTGTCACTGTAGGATGTGTGAGTGGGTTGTGAGGAATTCTGGGATAGGAAAAAACCTCCTCTGCTATTAGACTTCTTGGTGTGACCTGTGTTTAACATGCTGTCTGCTTCGGCAATCTACTACTACTGCTTCTGTTGAGATGCATTCATGAAAGTGTTCCTCTGCAGGGTGGGCGACCTGCTCAAATTGCAAGAAGAGAGATTGTGGGCGAGTAAATTGTGTGTTTTTTAAATTCTTTTACTACAGTTAGCTGCAGAAGTCTTTATAATATCTCCCTTTGCTGTTATTGGCCTTCATCCAGCAAATGTCTCAGATATGATGGAGGTTTGCCTCTGAGAAATCGGCCTTGAAAGCTCGAGTTGCATTGAGCTGTCGACACATGAGAAAACATTAGAATTTCTTAGGGTTTCTAAAGGAAATCTAATGCTTTAAATCCTGCAGTTGTAACACTGGATATATATAAATGTTCAACATGAAAATCCTCCTATTATATCCCTGTCTGTAATATCTCATCGCTGATTTTATCCCGGTTTTACTTCAGGTTTTTACCTTACTGTTATTTTTTAAACAGGAACAATCATACATATGTATGTCAATTACAGTCTGTGATCTCCAGTGTTTGTGCATGCCGTGGCTACAGGAATACCATTTCCTTTGAATTCTGACCTTGCTATATGGAACCTAATGAGGGTCATACAGTATGCACATGACTTTTAAGCTCGTTAATTTTTCCTCATAATATTACAAAATGTGGCTATTCATTTTTGATACTTGAGATTTTACACATAGAAGTGAGTTTCCTAGTCATGAGGACTATTATGCATGTGAAACACTAAATGTCTTCTGTGCTTCCGGAGGACGTTTCCAGAGGATAAAAACAAGAAAAATACCTCTATAATGTCATAATGTGCATTTCTAATGACTTGCACCTTTACGCACATTTAAATAAACATAATCTTGACATTTTGAAAAAACTGCTTTGTGGAAAAATGCACCCTTTTAAATTTCTTCACGTGTTTTTTCGTTATTTGGTTGCATTTTTGAAAACCTATAAAAAAAAAACCTGAGGATTAGGCATATAATAGGCATACTATGCAGGCATCAAAGTTAGAATATCTCTGTTTATTTGTATTGGCTCCATTAAACTACATCTCATCTTTGTTTTGAAAAGCGACTTTGGGTGTCTAGACAAGTGCTGTGTAAGTTGAATGCATTATTATTATTATCGTTGCACGTTCTGCTTTTATTTTTCCATTTATTCCATTACTAAATGTCCAAAATACTTAAATCAAGAAAAATTGGTTAAAAAGAGGAAAGTTCAAACAGTAATTTCCAGTAAGAACAGTACTAAAGTGATAATTTCCTGTTTTATCCTGCCCTTTTCCTGTTATTGCGTAAACTCAAATTAAGTAAGAAAGAAGAAGGGGATGTCTGTGGTTGGCATCAGCAGATATCAGTACGATGCAGAGCGGTGATAGGTGGTGAGTTGAGGGAGAAGTGTGATGCAGAGAATACCTTGGGAAAAGTAAAATGCAAAAACCAGAGGAACGAAATGTTACTTTTAGAAAGAGCATCATGCAACTCAAGCCAAGTACTAAATGTCTAAAAAATTGTATACAGTGTGACTGCTCTGAAGACTTTCTCTAGTCAGTTTCCTGTGAAGCAACATTGTGTCCACGTCAGCACTGACAGCGCACAGCTTTCATCATTCAGCCGGTCAATTGGGTGGAGTCGGGGCTTAGCACGCTCCTGTCACTGTGACCAATAACACAAATGTGCACATGTAAAAATAAAAACAACTTTAATGCAGCACAAGAGGAGTTTTGCTAGCTATCACACATCCAAAACTCTTTGAAAAGGAGGCTGCATTGGCCAGAGTCTGCAGGAGAAGTTCATATTCAAAACATGTTTGGATTGTGTTTGATATACAAAGTGGTTGTATGAAGGCTGCAGCGGTGATTGGAACCAGAAACCAGGAGAACATAAGAGTCAAAAATCTAGAATGAACACAGAGGTAAAAGATCATTAAAGAGCTTTGTATGGTATCATAAGAACTAAAAAAACAATCACACTGTCTTTTGTGTGTATTTTTATTCCAACTACTTTAAATATGCTTGCCTTTCCCCAGTAGGAACTAAAAAATAATCACCTTGACAAGTGGGCAGACTCCAACTGATGATTGCCCAAGGATTATGATGAGTCATGTTAAAGGAATTGTGAAACAAAGGGGAAAGAGTTAGATATTATGAAGTTCTGTTAGCTTAGCTTAGCATAAAAACAGCTAGCAGGTCTCACTCTAAAACATCTTGTTGTCCCTGTCACAAGGACACTAGGACGCCATTGTTCACTGCCAAGAAATAGTGAGAGACATTTTCCTGTGTGTGATGTGTTTTAATTTCTGCTCTATCCTTTCATTTCTGGAGTCTGGAGCTAGCCAGGATCATTCTAAATGTTGGAAAGAGTTTGCAGTTAAAATAAGCTAAACTAAATTCAGCTAATATGCAGCATATTTACTGTACAGTCTTTGAAACAGTTCTTGAACCAGCCTATCCAATGAAATGAGGAAAGAAAATCACAACCTGCTCCAAGGAGGGAGACCACACATTAGTAGATATGAGAAATTAGAGAATATTATGTGGAACAGAAAATACATAAAATGGGAACAAACCAAACATAGCCTAATTTAGCGTGATAAAGAGGGGAACTTACTAACTGTCATGTCATCAGGTTTTTATTCCAGGTGAACCAAATCACCATGATGGCCCAACTCTGATCTGCAGGATCCTGCAAGAAAATACGCCCTGAGGCAGGTAAGCACCTCTATACGTTTACAGTAGCTAAATCCCAGGAGGACAAGCACTGGTGAAAATAATAAGGCTGCTTCTGTTTCAATCTCCTGGTATTGGGAATGCTACTCGGACTCATCCTTAGCGTTATTAGTACGTCTGTGCTTTTCCTAATAGGACAAGTCAAAGTGTCTGCTGGGAAAAATGCCTATCCTGCTAATGAATGGAATTTGACAAACTCCTCCATCAGGTATTAAGTACGGTCTCTCTTGACGACTCAACATGTTGAGATTTATTTGAATACGTCATAAGTGAATCATGAAAAATACTTGAGGCTTGAATCACTGGCTTAGAAGTGAATATTAAATTGGATTTATTTAATGTGTGTTTGCGGTTTCTCCAATTGTTTGTTTAGCTGTTTTCACACTATATAATTAGTCGAAGGGCATTCGTGGAGTTCCTTTTTTTTTACAGGTCAGGACAAGGTCTTTGGCCTCCGACCTGGTCATAGCGGGGAATATTTGTTTATTTGGTACTTTTTCACAAACTTGGATTTAATTATTTCAGTTTTAGCACCTAACAGTCATGATCCTGCAGTTTTCTTCTATATTTTAAACAAAATAATTAGTATTTTTCATTATTAAATAATCAGATTATGATACATTATATAAGAGAGGCAAATAATAAAAAAGTATATAATACATTTCAAAATAGAGAGTGCAACCAGAGAAGGCAATTTTGTGTTTATTGGTATGGATGGTGTAAGATAATAATTATACAGATATTATGAAAGTGACCTCTGAGTCTTTTTGTTTCTTAAGAATATCTTACCATTTATGATTTAACTTCTTTTGTGAGAGTTTTTAGAAACAAGGAAACTGTCTTATCAATCAATTTAAAAAAATGTTTTTTTATCGATCTAACTGCATTGAAAATATATCATTTCAGAGCTGACGACTGGACCAGATGTGATTTTGAGCTCTCTCCTGAAACTATAAGTCTGGAGGACAGATATTCAGTGTGTGTGTGCAGCCACAGAGTCAAGGTCCCCCATCAAAGAGGAAATGACTTCACGAGACCCAGAGGCCTCTGCAGTGCCTTGGGGGAGGGCTGGTATGCGACACACACACACACACACACACACACACACACACACACACACACACACACACACACACACACACACACACACACACACACACACACACACACACACACACACACACACACACACACACACACACAAATACACAAACCTGTAGACCATGCATGAATGTACACAGCAGGTCGCTATGCACAAATGCACAATTGCAAGCCACAAGCAAACACAACCCTGCAGGAACACACATATAGGTAAACACACACACACTCCGGCCTGTCACCTCCCAGGTCGGGTGCAAAGTGTGTTATTTATCTTAGCTCTCCTGTGTGAGAGTTAAAAATGGAATGTTTCAGCGACATAAAACACTTCCTGTTTTGACTACTCCCTCACTGCATTCCCCCCCCCCCTTAGCTTAAAGTCCCAGAGCCCCATGTAATGACAGTCTGAAACAGAGGCAGAATGTGTCTTCATAAAGTGTGTACATTCAGGGTGTGTTTGTGATTTGCGTTTTCCGCACCAGTTGTGTGCATGCATTCTCTGTAAAGCCAGTAGGGGGCAGCTCCTCTGGTTGCAAAAGTCTGATGTGTAGAAGTCTATGAAAAATTACCCCTCTTCTCACTTGATTTATTACCTCAGTGAACATCTTTCCAAAGAGTCTTATGGTCTCTTCTGCAAGCTTAAGTCTTCCTAAATACAGTTAATTAATTCATTTAAATGGTAAATTATGTTCAGATTTAGAATGAAAAAAGGCTAAATATTTTGTTGGTTTTGTTGGTTATGTAAGTTAATTTGGAAATGTGGACACCTAAAATGAGCATGCCTTTGGTTGTAGCACCCATTCTGTCTTGTCACATCTTGTTCTGCAGAAACCACGATGGTAACGGCTGAATTACCGAAATTGAGGATTTAAAAACGGTAGTCGAACTAAAATTGGTTTACGTCACGGTTACTATGTCAACTTTTATACAGTCTATAGGTGATTACTAGGTGTTGTCTAAATTGTGTATACAGTGGAGGATGGGCTTGTTCTTGTTTGTCTGTTGCCTTTGTAGTCGTGTGGTAAGAAAAAAGCACTGCGCTTCACTTGTAGTGGTCCGCACTGTCACACACAAAATGGCACTGATTTTGATGCATCAAGGTAAAAAAAAAACCATTCACCTCCATTAGACTCTTGTTTTAAACTCCACATCTCAGCAAATGAAGAGATACGCTTGTCACAAGACAAGTCCTTTAAAGGCCTTTAAACACTAGGGCCATGACAAAGCAGCAACACAAATCTGCCTGGGAATATTATATGTCCAGTGCTTTTATTAGTATATTTTGTAATACTTTTCTTTGATTCCATTGTATCGGGGTCAGCCATGATTTTATAGAATAGATTTTTCAATTTGTAATGTTTCCTGATTTTAAAGATAACATCACTAATCATTTTTTGAAAAGAGAAACTGCTTTTTAAATTGCTCCCCAGTAGATAGTCCTTGTATGTTAAATATAGCTGTAGCATGATTCAACAACAACTCATAATTCATAAATAGGAGGCAAACAGCGCTTCAGTTCCAATTACATTGTAATACATCCCTCGTCTCACTGTCAGATTAAATAACCAAGCTTTTTATATGAAAATTGTAACCGTTCCATAGTTATGATTAAAAACAGTTAATCATCTAATGACAGGAATCCCAGATCCAGATGTCTCATCATGGGATTTGTTGGCCAAATGTACCGCCTTCGTCCAAATCACTCACAAGTTTTTCCGACATTCTGCTGACAAACCAAAGAAAACATAAACTCCTGCAGAGAGACGGGAGGCGATTACATCTCTGCGCTGTTACTGCTAGCTGTGTGAGAATGCAGGTGTTTCCGACAACAAAGTAAACACACACACACACACACCTCCAACCCACTGCCTTTAAACCACCAGCCCACCACTAAGACAAACACACATATAGATGCTTATTATAGAGCTGTGGGATGTATAGTGTTTGCTGCTGCAAGAACACACACTCTTAAATGCGTGCTCTTGTCACATTTGTCTTCCTCACCCACAACTCTTCTCTTTGTCTTCACTCATAAATAGAAAATGTTCACTCTGTCAACCCCCTCCCAACATTCACCCCTTCTCTTCCCTTTCCCTGTCTGTAGTCCCTGCAGCTGTTGCTCTTACTCACACTCCAGCTAGAACCTCATCTGTGTGTGTGTGTGTGTGTGTGTGTGTGTGTGTGTGTGTGTGTGTGTGTGTGTGTGTGTGTGTGTGTGTGTGTGTGTGTGTGTGTGTGTGTGTGTGTGTGTGTGTGTGTGTGGTGTGTGTGTGTGTGTGTGTGTGTGTGTGTGTGTGTGTGTGTGTGTGAAAGAGAAAAGACTCAGAATGAGTAAATTTGGACAGTGAGAGGATGGGAGATGGAGACTTTGGAAAGAAATCCCCCCTCTTTTAGTTTTTCCCCTGAGAGAGCCTCCGTCTTCCCTTTCTTGCAGACCCATTGTTTCCCCCCTCCTCACCTCCTTCCTCCCTCCATCCTAAACACAGATGGGGTCTGCGTTGGGATATCACAAATCTATCAGCCACATCTGGCTTCATCAGGAATGTCAAGTGGGGAGTTTGGCTGTGTGCAACAACAGCTAAATATATATCAGGGGTATTTTATCTTTAAAGATGACTGTAGTTTGGACAGAGTTCATTTGTTTTTTCCAAAACAACAGTCTGATAAAGTAGTTTCCAAATGAAGATACAGTGACACTTAAAACATATTTTCCCTCTGCTCTGTCTGTATTTGGTAGAAAAAATAACATGGGTTTTTATACAGTCCACGTTAAAGGTTTAGAAAAGTATTCTGTTTGACAGCCCAGGACCTTAGGCATCATACTCCATCTGCTACACCACAATTTCACTTTTGTGAATTTACAACTAAATGCAACACATTAGGCTTGCTGCGTAATCCTGTGCCACACCCATACACTGATTACATCCATACACCGATTACATTGCTTGAACAGACGGACAGACAGACAGACGGACAGAGACGGACGGACGGACGGACGGACGGAAGGACGGACGGACACAAAACCATTAAAGAGGCCCTATTATTAATGTGTTAGGGTTAGTTGTTTTGTGTGTAGTCTTTGAAATGGTCTTCAAAGACTATAATGACATCACTACAGTATGTTACACTCATGCTTCCATCGGCTATAGCCCTCCGAAATGTGATAAGCTAAGGGGCGGGACATCTCTAAGTGGTTCACCAATAATAACAGAGCCACCTAGTGGGGCTCTGGTTTCAGACAGAGGGTGAAAAGAGGTGCTGCAGCACTGGCAGTATGAGAAAAGTAAAACACTTTTTGAACATTAAAGCAGGTAAACATGTCACAGTAGAGGCAGAAAATTAACCTGAAAATGAGCATAATGGGGCCCCTTCAAGTTCTATTTTGCGTATCACTGCCTCTGCTCTTCAATTAAACATTCTAAAAGGGTGAACTAGTCTTTAAGATATTGAGCTCTCAGCATATGCACAAATTCCAATCATTATATAGTTCAGGTCTCTTGGCTTGATTTCCATAGTGTCTTCACCAGCTCTGATAACAGCTGCTAAACATTACCAAATAACTACTGTTCACCCCAGATTTCAGGCTCAGGGTGTCATTGCATAATCTCAATATAAATCCCCCACAGGTGCCGTGACTGCAGCGACAGAGCTGCTTTACAGCCCAGTCATTTTAATGGACTATAACAAATGTGCATGTCATATCCAGATGTCTACATTCACACATGCAGATGAAATATAGCTTAACACAGTTAGTGCACATGCAGCAGCAAGTGCTTGAATGCTAATTTCTCATCATTTGACACTTTGGTTTATAAATACTCAGCTGTTATAAGGTCCAAATAGGTCATTTGTTACCTCATGGCGTTACCTTTGAACTTTTGATAAATATGTCATTTAAATATGCACTTCCTGGATTTGATTGTTTAAAAAAAATGTAATGACTTGATTTCATCCACTCTTGTTATTTTAGTCTTCCGTAACACTAAATGTTTGTAACTTTTTTTTGTCAGTTTAGTCATTTCCGACACTGCTTTACGACTCTAAGGTTGTTATAAACTGTTATAATGAGCTGTACAGAATGAACTGTCTACACCGGGGCTTGTATACTTCACTGGCAGCATCATGTACACACTGATGTTTGGACGAAACCAGGATTTATTTACATTCAAGTTAGGCCGTAAACACAAGCTGTTAAACCATCTGAAATATGACTGTTCATGCAGGAAGTGCACTTTTTAGGTGCCACATCATAGCTGTTTTGATCAGATCATCATGCTGGTGATTTTGCTTAGTTTTTTAGTATAGCAGATTGGCACATTTGAAATATAAATGATATCACCTTATATGAGCAAGCATACTTTGTTGAAATACTTAATATACGACTCACATTATTAGTCAGCAATGTTTGCTCTACCATTTACCCAAATGCATACGTATTAAGGTGGTTTAGAGTCTCTTAACCAAAATAAATAAATATCAACACTCTTTCAAAGCTTTGAACACCTTAATAGTAATCTTTAATGGGAAAAAGGACACGGTTGGTACAGGACACCGGCTTTAAGCGCGGCTAGTAAAATACACTTTTACTTGTCATCTAAGGGTGGGTGGATCGGTCACTGCTATTTGTGTCCTGTGTGCCACCAAAGTCAACTTATTTTAACTAGAATACGTTGCCTAAATGATGTCACATACATAACATATTTAATTAAGCTAATTTTCAGGCTTCATATTTGTATTTTTGTGCCCCTGTTGTGTCATGTTTAATGGTCAAAAGCTCTTTATTTTTCTCATACCGTCTGTGCTGCAGCACCTCTTCTCACCCTCTGTCTGAAACCAAAGCCCCGTCTGCTCTGATTGGTTAGCTGGCTGGCTCTACAGAGATTGGGCAATCGTTTTATTGGAGCCATCATTATGCAGTCTTGCTATACTATGTTACAAAAGTAAACAAAGAAGTCCAAATGGGTGTTTCACGCAGGGGGGCAGGAGTGTGTGGGAGCAAAACTTCCTCTGTATTGAACAAAAGGATTTAGCCTTTCTAGGCCATTTACATACACACAAAACCTATATTACACACTACAAGGAAAAAAAACCAAAAGCTTAAGGGACTCTCTTAAACGTACATAAACAAGGTGAAAAATTATTTTACCTAAATCCTATTTTCCTAAACGAGAAGTTACACAATGTACTTTTGTTATTTACGTATAAAGTAAACACGTTTCGAATGTCCATTAGCCTACCCATGCCTGCACATGAAATACTTATTTTAATGCGGCTCCTGTTTTGTTAAAAAGTGACAACAAGAGGGACCTGACCAAGCTGCTGTATGTGATGAGTTCAGAGTGTGAACATGTTGCAGGGACAGCCTTCTCTTGATGATGTCACCAGGAGATAAATCCTGGGAATGCCTCATCAGAGGTTTATGAAAGAGTGCACCGCAGCTTTGTTGCTACAGCAACAGCACCTATGGGTGTTTTGGACACACCTTTTGTTTCATAATTCACAGTCAACCACTTACTGTCATTGCATAGCAGCTTTACATTCTTGATGATCTCATAGGTATGTTTCCGTGTGTATGTGCACCCTACTTGGTTCACTAGCTGTGAAGAAAAATACATGACCCGTGTTGGAGGGCTGTTGCTATAGAGGCCAGAACCACACCACTTAACCTCTGCACACACACACGCACGCACACGCACACGCACACACACACACACACACACACACACACACACACACACACACACACACACACACACACACACACACACACACACACACACACACACACACACACACACACACACACACACACACACACTCTCACCACATTCATTCACTGTTAAAGCCCTAACATATGGATGCTATAAATTCAAACAGACCCATAAATTCTGGAGCAACCTACTTCAATTTTTCAGTAGAACTATTTGGACTCCTTTGGGTTTGATGCTGGTTTTTATAAGAAGTTAAAACCATTACTCTTACCTAAAAGACAGCTGGTGTGTTAAATTGACCATGATATTGCCGAGCCGTCCACTCTGGGGGTAGGGGGGGTCATGCAGCTACATTTTTGATAAGAAGTGAGAAGCGTGGGCTGAGATCCTTTGTTAAACAGGAAAAATAACTGTGAACTGGGTTACTTTTTTGAATGAATACGTTCTTGACATTTCACCCTTTAAATAATAACAATAATGAGGCTATAATAAAACCGCTGGAATGAAAAAGTTTAGAAACTCAAAACAATTCACCCCGCTTTTTGAGACATTTTAAGGCCCTGCTTCCTAAATGACTCAGTGTTTCAACAACTGCTAATAAAACAAGATGACAAAACAATATGCGTTGCTGAATATCGGTTAGGAGGTGAGTGAGTGAGTGCTGGGAAGCCAGGGAGTATTGCATGTCATCTAACACTAACATTCTTTAAGTAGGTCAAGTAGAGAAGTGATTCCCAGCCTTTTCCGTAAACCTACTGGTGTAATGCTGACCTACAAAACAGCAGCAGCTGCTGGGATCAGGGGTCTGGACCCCATCTTTTCCCTCCTTCGTCCTCCTACTCCTCCTGCTTTTTCTCCTCCTTTCCTTTCCTTCTATTAGTAACACCTTTGCTCTTAAAAGTAGCCACGTGGTATTGCTGTCAACGCGTTTTTGCATTAATCTTTACTTTAACCAACTTCACTTTTCTCAACAGCTTCCATATTTTACTCATGCAGAGTTGGCTATAAGACTGGAGTAAAGTTTAGAGGTGTCAGGGTAATCTTGATAGCATCCCATAATGGAGCCTCAATATTTAGGTCTCAGTTTCATTGCAGTGATCATGTAGAGGAGGCTCCTATCCCTTCATAGAGTGGTGCAGTGATCATGTATTTCCATCGGCCAACCCCGAAGTTAGCATCACAAAGGGGTCCCTTGACAAAGAGCAGTGGGATTTTCCTATTGGATTTCGGTACATTGCAGAAAATAAGCTCTGTAGCAAACACACATTCAATGTACTTTGCAGGTATTGTTCGGCAGGATAATCTCCATATATGAGGCGGAATTGCCAGGGGTAAAAAAGCTAACGCTAGGCTATAAACGAACTACATAACGGTTGCATGGCTGGGCATCATCACTGCTAAGCTAAAGGCTAAGGTTTGGCGTGATGACGTTTTGTAGTCTCTAGTAGTTTTCTATGTAGAAACTTTGAACTTCACGAGTGGGGTAATTACTGACGTATTTTATTTGGAGAACAAAACATGAAAATCTCTTAGGCTTGTTTTAACCGCAGACCTTATTTCAGGATTCTGAACACAAACATGTGAAAAAAAAAAAGCTTTGGTATCACGAGTTGCTCAAAATTGTCAGTGAGCTCTGCGCTCAAAGTTAAAATCATGTCAACTTTGACCTTGATTGCTGCTAAAAGCCCTGTTTCTCGTTTGATCCCATCTACATTAGGCAATCTGTTGTTTTGTGGAGGATTGTCAAACCCAGCAAATAGTACTTAGGACTGAAGAAATCACTTCACCACCTCTGCATGTTTTAATTTTGTTATGCTCAAGGAACGTAAACATACAGTATGTACAATATTGTGTGTGTAGCTGTGTGTGTGCCTACCAAACCTACAGCCAAGTCTGATATTTCGGTCATTTTCTCACATGAATGAGATGACGCTCTGACTTTAAGCTTTGCATGTTTCCAATAAAAACACAGCTGTACAATTTAAAGCCTTGACCTCGCTGAATAAGTCCTCTTGTCCCAGTTTTAACCACCACCGTGTCAAATTAGATCTGATTTTCTTCCCAGAAAACGTCATCAACAAGCGTAAGCCCATAGTTTACTCAATCACTGGCAACTCCACATGGCTGCCCGAAAATCTGACTGTTCTTACTGTAAATGATTTGATTTACTGTTAACTCATGGTTAGCCTGTATCCTGAACAGTAGCTCATCATGTAACGTAAGTTAAAAAGACACTTTTTTAATCTTCCAGTGGAAATCCTCACATAATCTAGATACAACATAATAAATACCTAACTAAAGTAATAAAGAAGTACATTTTCTCCCATCATTGATTAATCACCATTATGATACTGTAATTATACTGCACTCTGATTGTTGCGCTCTTTGGGGACTCCTGTGATTTGTCCATTGTATGTGATTGTTCTGAACGCTTGTGTTTCTTCTGGTGACTAATTAGGCATAGCAGAGAACGATGGTAACCAAAACAGAGCAGGGGAGGTGGAAACACACAACACAGCGCGCTCAGTCATAGTACGAGCATCACACCCACATCTGGAGACATCTACCCATGTGTGAGTGAGAGACGGTGAGTGTGAACAGGAGTTTAGTCACAGAAAGAATAACAGATTGTGTGTGTGTGTGTGTGTGTGTGTGTGTGTGTGTGTGTGTGTGTGTGTGTGTGTGTGTGTGTGTGTGTGTGTGTGTGTGTGTGTGTGTGTGTGTGTGTGTGTGTGTGTGTGTGTGTGTGTGTGTGTGTGAGACAAAGACTTTTGTTTATGTAGTTTGTTGCTGTTACACATAAGTCAAAATGGTTGCTGGTTTGATTCTTAGTAGTGACGTTGCCAATGGCATAGACAGATGAGGCCTTGTGTGTGTGTGTGTGTGTGTGTGTGTGTGTGTGTGTGTGTGTGTGTGTGTGTGTGTGTGTGTGTGTGTGTGTGTGTGTGTGTGTGTGTGTGTGTGTGTGTGTGTGTGTGTGTGTGTGTGTGTGTCTTTGTGTGCTCTTATTGTGCGTGTGTGTTTGTATAAATGTAGCTACCCCCCTCCAGAGAGACCTCGCCCTTGTATTTAGTCATTTTAATGATAAACACATTGTCTTTCTTTGGATACAAACACACTTACTTTCTTTTTTTTGCCACACACACTCATTTTCACACACATGGACACACACTCCTTATGTTTGCCATGCATTTGACAGTGACGCAAGCAATTGTTTTCCTTGGCTGAAATGAGACACAGATGTGTTGAACAGGTCCGATAAACAACCTGCAGCTAGCCAGCCGCTTCATCATGAGCAGATCTGACCTTTTGCTTCAATTTAAATATTATTAAAAATGTTCATCCCCGGGATCCAATTCAGAATTGAATGTTTTACTGCAGGACCCAGGGTTGAATATTGCTAGCTTGTGTTCTTGTTGGGTATGCCAGAAAAAAGCTCTGTAACCTATTTAGGGTCCATTCTCCCAGTTTATGAAACCTGGGAGGGGAACATATTCCAACCACAACTGATTCTCATCATAAAAAACGGATGTAGCTCTGCATCTCCACCCTGATTTTAATGATTTAGACTCATAGTTTTCTTTGGATGCTTGAAGAAAAACCTCAACAGAAAGACCTCCACATGAGAAACAAAGTTATGTTTTAATTAGTGTTTTTATAACGGGACCGTAAAGTTAAATTTGAGAGTTGATGTCATTTTTTTCTTTAAAACTGCTGTATGGTTTTCATTCCCAGCTCACATGGCTATTCAAAACTTTCCATACTTATCACAAGAGAGCTTGCTAAAATATAACAGTTAGAGCTCAATCAGCTTAACACAAAATCTGTCATAATCTCAAACATCAAACTCTGTTCAAGAAAAAACAACAACATATAGTGCTGTTAGACTTTTGGCAACAACATTAAATATTTGGAACATCAACACTACTTGAGCAGTGGACTGCACTGTAACATTACAGTATGTGCAAATGATACGTAGCTTAATGGTGTTTTACATTAATTTGTTTCAGGGTATTCTCATCATTTTTTAGCCTTGATTTATATGTTTCATCTGTTCAAACCACAATGCTGAAAGGACTCAAAAAATCAAAGTGAAGTATTGTTTAAAATTATGGTTAGCATAAGAAGCCATTGTGAAAGTGGGTCAAACAAGCATTTCCCCTAATGGCCAGCAGGGGGAGACTCTACTTGTTGCAAAAAGAAGATTGTATAGAAGTCTAGGACAAAATACTCTCACTTAATTTAGCACTTCTGTTTAGATTTTCTAAATTCGTTTTTTTTTTATCTCAATCGCTAGTTTTCGCTACTGGCCATTGGACTGCAGAAAAGGCTCTTCGTTGTGGAGCTGCAAACACTTTAAGGAAGAACCGTATACGGTACATATTCTGAGGATTTGGATGCCTTTTCATAACTTTAACGAGTAGTTTTAGTTGCTGGTCAGTCTGAAATGTCCCTACAACTCATGGATAAGGCTGTTCACGGTAGTTTAAAGTCACATTTCAAATAGAAAGGACGAAGAGTGCTGATTGTATCCAACAGGAACATGTAGAGTTGGTATGGGAATGTGTACATCAAGTTCTCACACCTTACTGTTCAAATATGGCAGCTTGTCTGGTCTGTTGCCCTACGCGTCAAACTATAATGTTTATGTACTGCTCTAACATCAGTTTGAATGTGCAAGCCTGCCTCTAGTGGCCGTAGTGATTATAGCGGGAGTAAAGGAAGTCGATGTAGTTTAACAAGAGACATTGCATCAGCAGGAAATGGACAAGAACAACTTGATTTATTTAACAATGTATAACAAACGTACATTAGGTACTTGTAGTAAGTTACGTTAAAAATAAAACCTGAACATTCTCAAGTAGTTTTATTTATATTCAGAACATTTCAGGTGATGTAGTCTTCTGTTAAGAAATGACACTAGAGTAGTTCCCACAGAATCAAAGGAGTCTTGATCAATCATCTTTATGTGACAAGTTTGCAGGGAAGAGATTTTGCAACTATTTTACCTGAAAAATGTTTCCAAACAGCTTTCCCTCATAACACCCATGAGGAGCTGATTCTAAGTGTGTCGTCATTGCATTCAACATGACATTTTTTCTTCCCAGAGAGACAGCCAGAAAGCTGAAGAACTCAACAAACAACTTCAGAATTCATTGACTATACCAACCCCCCACAGGTGATTACAGTCAGTTTTTGTACAAGCAGCTTGTTCCCTTCAACAACTGCTTAATCAGTTCCTCCTTATGCACACACACACACACACACACACACACACACACACACACACACACACACACACACACACACACACACACACACACACACACACACACACACACACACACACACACACACACGCACACACACACACACACAAAGGTTGACCCGGAGGGGAGGAAATTGAATTAGCGGGGTGTAATGCAGCTCCTTGTGTGTGTAATCAGAGCAGGCTTAGAATACAGAGCCATTGTAAGTCACTGTGGTCGAGTCTGAGAGCCAGCGACCGCTGGGGGAAGCTGCCCTTATCACTATATATGATTACAGCCAGGGGAATGTGTGTGTGTGTGTGTGTGTGTGTGTGTGTGTGTGTGTGTGTGTGTGTGTGTGTGTGTGTGTGTGTGTGTGTGTGTGTGTGTGTGTGTGTGTGTGTGTGTGTGTGTGTGTGTGTGTGTGTGTGTGGGCGCGGGCGCGCGCGTGCGTGTGGGGAGATTTGTGTGGGAGTCATTGCTGACTGATTGCATGGGGAATGTGTGCCTACATGCTTGTGATCATGAGAAGGATTTGGGAATTTGTTGAAATCGTGAAGTTTGCCAAAAAAAGGTCAACGCTTTTTATTTTTGCACATACAAAAATGCCACCAACATTTTCTGACGTTCATCACCATTAACCCCTCAGATCTTTCTTGATTTGGGGGTTTTATATCCTGTGGTAACAACAAGAAAAAGCCTTTTTCTGCACGTTGTTTCCACTATCATTGTTCGCCGCAGGCTGCAGACTGTATTTTCCATGGTGGAAGTCATTGTTTTTCGCTGTCTGTTAATTATTTTTGTGCTGGTATTTTGCCTCCTCCTGATATAGTGTTTCCTGCTATTGTCTTCTTTTTTTTTTGCAGGCTGGCTGCCTCTGGACTTCAGCCAGCTGGTCCCTCCTCTATTCACACACACACACACACACACACACACACACACACACACACACACACACACACACACACACACACACACACACACACACACACACACACACACACACACACACACACACACACACACACTGCAATACACACTTCCATGTCCATGAATACACACTTTTCTCTCCATTCCTCCTCTTGGCACTTGAGAGAAAACTCAAAAAGTCAGTGATACAGCAAACCAACTGTGTGTGTGTGTGTGTGTGTGTGTGTGTGTGTGTGTGTGTGTGTGTGTGTGTGTGTGTGTGTGTGTGTGTGTGTGTGTGTGTGTGTGTGTGTGTGTGTGTTTGTGTGTGAATAGAGGAGGGAGAGAGTCCACCAGTCAGTTCAGAGGGGTTAATCTCTTTCTCTCTCCCTCTCTCCCTCTCTCTCTCTCCCTCCCTCCCTCCCTCTGTTGCCTTTTGTTGCGGCCCCTCACTTTCTCAACTCTTGGACAGAGGGAACTGATACTGTGCCTGCGTTTGAGTGTGTTTTATGTGTGTGTGTAGTTTGGGTATCCTACCCACTTTCAATCTCTCTGGACTGAACTGTACGTAAATATGACTGACTGGACTTCCTAAAACACTGCTCATGCTGAATGTTCTCACCACGGACTGGTAAGGCAGCGCTCGGCTTGGGAAATGTGTCTGACTTGATGCGAGAGTGTGTTGCAGAGGGATGAGTGTGTTTGAGAAAATAACACTTTGTGTGTGAGCATGTGGCAAATGCAGTCTAGAATGCAACAGGTTGTCAGTAAATGTGCAATTCTTTATTTCATTTCAAAAGTCAAGATGTGGGGACGTGGATATCTGAAACTCTGTCTTTTTGCTCCACTCCCCATTCCACCTCTCCTCCTCATCCCCCCTCTCCCTGCCCGGCTCGGAGTTACTCAAGTTACCGGCTTCCTCCTGTTGTTATGAGCCCCGTGGTTTCTGTGCAGCACTCCGAGGGCGCTCCCACGCTTTCCCAAAGAGAAAGAAAGGAAGGAAAACAGGGATAACCATTTCAGAGCCACAAAGGGAGTGGGAGAAGCATTTGCTCTGTTTCTTCCCGTGTCTCCTCTCGGCATCTGCATGCACGCTTTTGTCCCTTTAACACTTAGCAACTTGGTAAAAAATGTCCTTGCCCTTTTGCTCGTCTGGTTGTCTTTTTTTGATTTGTTTTTGGGACCAATGTTTTCTCTTTTCTTCAAGAGGTGGTGGGTTGGCTGAGGTGGTGAGAAAATTGGAAACAGAGCCACCCACAGTGGAAGTGAGTCAGTCAGGCATTTAGTGCAGTGTTGACTTTGGAAATGGCAGGGATTTGGGGGGTGATGGAGCTGGTGGGGACAGATGAAATTGCCAGAAGAAAAACAGTGGAGTGTCAGTTTGTTCGTATTTTCTGCTGTGGGTCCCAGAATCCCTGCAAATAGAGCCTGCACTATGTTCAACAGGCATTAAAGGAAAGAAGAAGAAGAGGAGGTCAGTGGTGTAAGCCAGAGGCTGTTTATAAAGGGAGGGAGCGGCTTGTGTCCATTTGGGACAATCCGAAGTGCTGAAAGCCTCCCCACCCAGATCCCAAACAACCCTTTCCCCCCCTCTCTCCCTCTCTGTATTATCCTCGTCTCCACCTTTTTACTCCTCCACAATAAGGTGCAAGTGGGCGCATTTTGATTTCAATTGGTGAAATGTATCCAACTTGTTGCATTGACACATTCTGTTTAATTTCCTGACGTTAGTTGTCACTTTTTCCCCTTTTCTATTTGAGCATGCATCTCATCTGTATCTGTATGCAGACTACATGCAAGAAGTATTTTCACTTACATTTGTGTCCCCTATAAATATAGAGTAATTGTAGTCCTTTTTGTGTTATTTCAAATATAAATAGCTATTGTGATTTCAACTGCTAATTTAAACTACAACAATCATGCAACCAAGCTTTGATGATGTTTTTGATTGTATAAGACAAGTAATGATTTTATAACAAAGTATAAAGTATGTTGTTTCAAGCACGACCTTTTTCCCTAAAAATAAAATTCCCATCTGAAAACTCAATATTTATTCCTGGATTTCGGTCACAGTTTTTAACACGTGGTTAATGTTGATCATTGAAACACATTAACTTAGTAAGATTCAGGCAAAACAATCTTTTAATAAGATTTAGGATCATAAAAAGATGATTGTTTTATAACTTAGGGTAGGTAAGTTAACTTAAACACAGTCAACAGTAACCTCTATAACAGCGATCTATTGGATACAAAGCCTTTTTACCCTTCTCTAAAACTTTTTTGTAATGTGTTCTACACATGTCTGATGCTTTGATTTCTTGCAGGAAACATTTCACCCTCTACCTCCTTGTCTTTTTCTTTTTTTAACTAGATACCACAAATCAAAAAACAACAACTGGTGCACACAGCCATATCTGCCTTCAGTCCTCTCCCTTTGTCTAGCCTGCTTGACCATCCTCCATCTCCTTCTCCTCTTCCTCTACCCTCCCTCCCTGTCTTCCTCCCTCACGCTGCCCGCCTGTGTATCCAGCGATAAGGGGACAGCAACGGTAGCACTTCCTCTCGCCACAGGAAGCAGGAAGTGTTGATTTCCACCGCTGCCTCCCTGGGCAAACTCTGCGCTCAGTCCGATGGTATCCTCACACACATGCACACAGTGACATGTAAGTGCATGTGCTGGGAGTGTTTGTGTCACCTGTCTGCAGACAATGACTCCACTATATCTGAGCTGCCTGCCGGTTTTCATGGAAAAGCACCTGGGAAGCAGCCCACTCTGTCTCTCTGACCTTGGGGTTGCCTCGCAGGTCAGAGGATGATTGGGTAATTATTCCTCTAATCACTGCCAATGTTTTGTTATCACCCTAAGTGCCTCCATAGGCCGTGGGTGGCGCTGTTGAGCTTAAAAAAACACAAACAACCATTCATCAGCTAATGGATTCCAGTTATAGTGCTGGGTGGGTGTGGGTAAAAAGAGGGACGGAGAGAGGCTGACATTAAGAGAACGTCGGGGAAGACAAAGAAAAGGGCGTCAGAGAGCATGAAACGCTATCTGATGGGTTTTTCCTGTACATGAGCATCACAAATAACATTTTATAATTGTTGTGGTGGTTTTATTGGGTGTGATTTCAAGTTTGGAGTGCCGCTTTGAAAAAAGTGCTGTAACATTTTGTTCAGTACCATGAAACTTGTTGCACATTATGGCAGAACACACCAGAAAAAATGACTTTATTCCAGAAAAATGTGGATTTATTTTCCAAGTAGAGCTTCCTTGTTCAGCTCATGACGCACATGAACTGCTGCCCGTTCAGAAAAATACGGGTGAAAGCAGGATGGAGGGAACCAAGTTTAAAAATAGAGGGATTAAGCGAAGAAGTCTGAAAGCAGGAGTGTGACAGTCAGAGAGAACAAGTAGGGACAGGGTTCGAAGGAAAGTGACAAAGAGGATATGCAACATTTTTCAACACACTTCTTTTCAATCCTTTTTTACACCTCTTGCTTAGACTGAAATTGCTCAGTTGTCATTGAACACCCCATGTATGTTGAAAGAGTAGTTGGTGACAAAGAAAACAGGTCTCAGCTTGTTTTTATTGACATATTGTACAATACACTTAAAGGTCATAGTTATCGACGGTCATGTTGTATTTCATAAAAACAAAAATCAAACTTACGAATGAGTTTAGAGAGCAATTGAAGTCAGCTGCTGGTCATTATTATATATATATTGTTAAAACAAATTTAAAAATAAAGGATTACATTATTGCATCAATTTAAAAAACATTTAATTGAATCTAATAGCATTATTTTAAGATATTAGTAGAATGAAATATTTTCAGTATTGATAATTATGTAAAATACTTTTCAGATAAATTGTTTAATCTTTTAAACATCAGAAAATATTGGAAAATAGTAATCATAATTTATTAAAGCCAACGTTGATGTTATCAAATGTCTTATTGTGTTTAACTAAAGATCCAATGACCCTTACAAATACAATTTGTTAAAGAATAAATTCAAGCAAAGGCAGTTTTTTTTTTAGATTTGAAAAGCTGCAAATATCAAATGTTTGGCATTTTGCAATTTTTGTGCAAAAGACTCAAAGTAAAAAAGTTGTTTAAACTATTATCAGTTTTCTGAAAAGAAAATGTTAATTTCTTTCAGAATAACAGACTTCATGACTCACCCTGAAATTGGTCGATAGTTGGACTAGCCTGGCTGTAGCTATTAGGCCAATTTCTTTAGGAAAGAGAAAATCATAAATAAATTGAGAATGGTAAAGAAAGTCGGCACTTCACTGAGTAGCTGCAGACAAAGGAACAAAGAGGAAAAGGAAGGAAGGAGATTTAAAGTGACACCTGTGAGTATGACAGAGGAGTATGTGAGGAGAGAAAGGAACAGGGACGCTGGGAAATTGAAAGAACACGGAGAGATTTGGGGCGATTAAGAGATGTGAGCCTAAACTCTGAGCGGGTCAGGGGTCAAGAGGGGTGAGGAGGTCAGAGTGGGCCCAGCAGCTCTACTTAGAACAGGATATCCTGCGAGGAAAAAGCCATCTGTCTACCCCTCTTTCTCTCGCTCCGTTTCTTAAATTCCCACAGAGGGCACAGCGGAGAGGAGAGGTGTAACCTTTCACTCAGAACACCAGAGAAAACACACGTTCCCCACCAAGGGGCTTCACTTTCATCAATCATCGGTGACGGAGACAGATAGCAGATATAATATGGGCCCGATATGTCTTAACCTGACAGGCTGAGAGTGTATGAAGTGTGTGTGATAACAGCTGTATGATGTTCCCATCCTGTGCTACTGTTTGTTGCTGTTTTCCTCCAAGTCGCCGCAGGCGCGACAACCGCCAAGATCAAGTTCCCTGGACAATAAAGTTTATCTTACTGGGTCTTATCTTACTCAGACAGACAGTTTGTAAGGATTGTGCAACTTCCATATTTGATTTTAAATATAATGAGGGTTAATATTAATATAAGCTGTACAATGTAAAAAAACAAACAGCATTGGTGGTATTGGACAATTTCCCTTATCTAAAATATTAATGCAAAAAATTAGGGTTATCTTTAAAATAATGCCCTCTCAGGTTTGGGTTCCAGGTAGGGTTAGGCAAAATATTTGTTTGGTATGTTCGAACAGCTCTCTTAACTCTTAGTCTGAAAAACAAACAAATTAAACTTCTGATATATTAAGTATTCTTAAACCAATTTACCTTATTAAACAGAACAATTTGTTTCTCTCTTCTGCCAAACTAAGGTTAGCTCTATAGCATTGTTTTTCTTCATAAGTAGACTATTGAATTAGGAATAAAAATGAGAAAAATGGTCCAAAAAATGACAACTGGAGATGTACTCAGCCAATTTCAATAGCCAATACATTTGTCCAATCGTCCTGAGTTGCCTCAAGGTTCGATAGCCTCTTGTGCAATTCCTTTTTCTATGTTACCTGCCTTGCTGAAGTGTTTCTGGCCAAGGCAATGAACCTCTGCCAGCTCAAGGCTTCTATACTATGGCAGAGCAATGCCTTGACTGCCTGTGGTAGAGGGTTACGTTATTAGGGGAAACAGGTCAGGATGTGTTTGTATGCTACAGTAGAGAGTGTAACCAATTCAACTAAAACTTTCCATTTTACTTGGCCCTTTTGAGAACAAAAGCATTTGAACTATAATGTCACAAAATAATAGTACAAAGAAGGCAGAAATGGTTAGACTCTATTAAGTAACTGTGCTGTTTATAACAGGAAACGACCCAAAGAGCGATTTGTTGTTTCGAAGGTGTGGACATCTGAGAGCCAACTTCTGTCACATGTGGCTATGAACACTAAGCAGTGTGTGTCAACGACTAATCTTACATACTCCCGGATTGATCTCATGGTTGTATTGATTCAACGTATCAAAAGAAAATTTGACTGTTATACCGTCAATGACTACTCACTCCTCTTAACTCGCAGGTAGGGACAACAGCTTTAAGGAATTTTGTTTCTGTTAGGGATTATGAATTGTTCCTGTGCAGATTTGTTTGCAAAGTTAGGACAGTGGTGGTTTGTATCCATTTAATCAAACAGAACAGGAGTGGTCCACCGAGGCACATTGTTGACTTTGCTACTCATAAAAAGGGTTTATTTTTGCCTTCATTCATCAGTAAAGGTACCATCACATCAGAAACATTGAATGTGTATTTACTGTCCAAAGTTGTTGCTTTAAAGCAGTCAGACAAGACAAGACAACCTAGACCATCAAGATGAACGGTACCATTACTACCCAAACTGTTAACATCCGTAACAGTTTCCAGACTTGCTGCATGGGTGTCGACACATTCCCAGATTTCAGCAATTACTTGAGTGAATGCTATGTTATTGTTACCGTAAGATCTGCAGGCCAAAACTATGAGAAACAGATCCTTAAAGCACACACTCAGTCTTAATATAGCTCAGGTTGATATTGCCAAGTCCACGCCAACATGCTTTGCTTATTCAACTGCAATTACATTTGTTTAAAAATCTCAAACCTTGCAGGATGACAGGTTACTAAGACTTTTCAGTAAACACGCTCTGTGTGAGTCCATGTGACTTCTGTTTAGAAGCCCTGCTTCACTTGTAATTGGGGATCTCGGAGCTAAACAAACTGAGAATGTTGCCACCATGGTTTGGACCCAGGCAAAACATCTGTGGGTGTGACAGAGTCGTAAAAACAGAAAAAGAAGCAGGAAACTAAAACGTGTTGGCGGTATTTTCATTTGATTCTGAACTCATTTAATTTGAATTTTAAAAAACAGTGTTACTCAGGTTAATCAGGTTAATCAGGTTCTACAATAATCTCAAGGAATGTCTTATTTCTTTCATCGCCCTGAAGTTTTGCTAAATTTCAACTTACTAATATTTCCCTCATGTGAGAAGCCTCATGTTTCCCTTTCTGCATATTAACATATTAATGATTTTCTCCGTACACTCAATCAAATACTCAGATTTTCTCACATTACAGTGTGTTTGTTAAGTGGGTGATATTTTCCGTATAGGATGTATTTTTGTTCCTACCAATGGTACATACAAACGAGACATATTGAGAGAGAAAGAAAAGAGAGCGTGAGGCACTGAAAGTGAGAGATGAGGAACAAGTGGTGAGCTATTTTTGGCCTGTCTGGGTGTTTCCTACACACACACGCAAATACTCATGCTTCTCAGGCTTGTTGTTGTTCAGACTGGTGGGTGTTGTAAGGGCGAGTTTTGATTTGATTTGTCTTTACGTTTCGATTAGTTCATATGTGTGCGCTGTTGATTACTCTGGGATTTTCCTGTGCTTCTTATGGTTTCTTGCTTTGTTTTGAACAACTTGCCACAGCTCCAAACATCCTTGGGGATGTAAGGATCCTTAGCCCATCATTACAGGCTCTGCTATCCCTGTTGCCGAGGTTGACCTCAGCTCACTTTCAATTAAACCAGATCAAATGTCGTGTTTTGGTGACATTTCGTGCTTTTTCTGCTGAGGAAGTTTATTTGATTGGTAACTGCACTGGCATTATTACACGGCTTGGTTGAATACTTGATTCTGATTGGTCAATTTAGAGATCTGCTATTTCTTGATAGAAGACTGTTGCAAGGGATAGCAGACCCTTACTAAGGACTCTCTGAACTTAGGACGATGTACAGTCATATCAATCCGCAGAATGTAGTCCGGTCAATTTAATGTCGCCTGTGGCCAAAAAGAAACACATTAGATTTTCTCCATCAGAGAACACCATGGAGTTCTTGTTAAATATGCATTTTTATATTTGCAGAGAGCAGGACATTTTGGATTCATAATTACTAAACTGTCCCCAGTAAAGAAAAGAAAACGAGAAAAAAAAAAAAGAACACAAGAAAATTAAAGTGGTTAAAAGACTCAGAGAGCTGGATGTTAGAGAAATCAGCAGAAGACAGGCTGGAAGTAAAAACTAAAGGGAACACGATATGGGCTCTGCAGTGTTTAAAGATTGGTTGATAGAAAAAGAATTGAACATTTCGATCAGTGCTGCCGTCATTCCAAGTTATGTTGCTGTCGCAGCAGTTTACACCGTTGGTATGCAGTAAAACGGACAATTTTTTTATTAGAAAAAGCAGTACGGTCATTTATAAATCACCATTGTAACTCATGTCTCTGATTTATACTGTATAGTAATTAGTCATGTAAAAGCAGGATCCTGTTTGCCCTGTCGGGGTTGTTTTTTCATTAATGATCTGCCTGATTCACATTATATCTTCATTTCTTTACGCTTCTTTGGGGGGGGGGAATGTCCAACTATTTTACCTCTCACACCTGTATAGTGATGACTGCCCACATGACACCATTGCTCTGTTGTGGAAAATGTCTGTCAGCGATCCATTGTGTTTCTGACGACTGCACATGTCACCAAGACTCTCTGTGAAGCTAAAGTCGCTCTGTCTGTCTCACTCACATACCAGGGAAACCTTGTGAACCTGGGAATGAATCATTGTGTCTTCTTTTTGTTTCCATTCTATATGCAGTGAAGCGTTGTGTGATTGCTTGGGATGTGAATGTAGTTATTGGGTTAACATGCAAGGATATGATATGGAACATTGAATCACATTATGACTAAATTAAGTTTAACCTCTGTTTTACATCTATCCATAAGATGATGTGCCATGTGACTGAGAAAAGTCCTTACATTTGGAAATGAGTTGGCATTTTACCACTTACTGTTTATTGTCGTAGTCAATGTTTTTTTTAACAAGTTTTTGGCTGGATGCTGGAAATAAGGTCTTTGTTTAACACAACACACATTATCAAATGTGGTTATACGACATACAATACATCAGAAGATACTCCATTTGTGAAGGTCTGAAGCTTAATCGTGTCTTAAAAACAAGCCAACAACTGACTAATCACCCCATTAGCCGATGTTAGCTTAGCGGTGGTGACGCCCAGCCTTGTGAGCCTATGTTTGTTCATAGTATAACGTTAGCTTTTTACTTCTGCCGATCGCATTTAAGCTCAAAGATCATCAAAATGTGTTAATACATGGAGAACATCCAGCTGGAAAAAACATCTAAGTAACATCAAAATGTTTGCCTAAGATTTTGTCAATATTCTGAAATCCAATGAAAAAATCCCATTGCTTTTCGTCGAGGTCCGCCAACAAATATACTTATGTCATCACTGCATCTCTCTAGAGGGCTGTAATTGCAAATGTGACAATGTTTGATATGCTAAAAGCAATCCCAAACAGTCAGATCCCGGTCTTGACCCAATATGTTTTGTGGTTGTAGGGCGGTACCATGTCTCCACTGAGCTCAGTCTCTAGAGGCCAAATATGCAATTTTCTTCAATGGCGGCATTACGCATATTCAGATTTATTAAATAACCTCGATGGTTATTTTCCATGAAGCAGGAAGGTCACACACAATTACAGCGTGTATGTGTCGATGTGCTAGGTCTCTCTTTGTCTGCGTCTCATGATTATCAACTGACCGCCACAGTACTAAAAAAAGTATTTTGCTGAAAGAGTGTCACACATGGAAAAAGAGTCCTGCAGGTTTGACATTTCTGGCAAAGGAGAGACTTTGGAAAGCAAATCCAGCTTTAGAAGAGTTTGAGTGGAGTACAGTAATGCAGCTGACCACACCCTGATTCTTTCTCTCACATATAAATATGCAAACAACGCATGGATATCCGCTTGCACAAAAATAAAAACACATTTTTCCTCCCAAATATTTTCCAGCCTTATTATTTTTATCCTCTTTGTTCTCGTGTTTACTCAGCCAGCTAAAGATAATAACCCTTTTCCACACTGTCTCGTATTTCTCCCCGTCTCTCTCTTTCTATCTTCATCTCGCTTCCCCGCTCTCTTTTCTCCTCCTCCTCCTTGGCTTTTCCTTCTTTCCCATCACCCTCCACTGTTTCTCCTCCGCTCCTTCCTTTTTCTTCTCATGCAGCATTCCTCACATTCCTGCTGGCTTCTTAAGGGGAAGGACCCCGCTGGCAGCACAAGGCCAAACATTATTACAGCGCTCTCAGCTTTTCTTCTCTCATCCTCTCTTCTTCTGACTGATCCTCCATTCACCTTGTCTTTCTGACTTTACTCTTCTCAGTCACTTTTATCTTCCAATTCCATTTCTCCCCCCTAAACCTCAATCCCTGCTATTTCCATGTGAGAATGCTTGAGTCCGCTGTGTTTCATAATTAGTGGAAACACAGGTCATACCCTCCTCTGTTACGTAAAACAGGCTCATTCATGTTTATACAAGCACGTGTGCTGTGTGTTTTAACAATGACACACTCTGCGCAGATAAAGAATTACACGCATACTTGCTCTCAGAAAAGTCACAGTGAAAATAACAAAGTGGATTAAGTATATTTAAATGTCTTCCGTAGGATCTGAATGCATGTGCATGTGTCATGAATTAACTGAAATGTTATTGACAGTACATTTCAAAATTGTGTTTTGATTTGTAGATATAGCCTCACCTTTAAGACGGACCCTTGAAACTGTGCAATTAAGCATTAATATCTTATTAATAGTAACACCACTGTATATAATGTAATATACCGTACACTTTGCATGTTTATACTTCTAATTCTATTTCTTTGAATGAACTTTTATTTGATCTTTTAGTGGACATTTTAATTTAAGTTCTTATATATGTAAATACATTTTTTATTTTTGTTTTATTATTGCACATTCTGGCTTCATTTTGTTATGTTTACATTAATATTTGCATTCTATCTTTTTTTATTACATTCTAAAATGCAGAAAATTTCCAAAAACTCACTTTTCCACGGAAAAAACGTAGGTATTCTTAATGAAATTGATTGAAAAACATACACAGATTAA
>NC_086349.1:6727617-6747617 GCF_036324505.1 Eleginops maclovinus | reverse complement strand
ACGGTTGCATAGTGTAGGCCTTTCAGTGAATGAAGAGTACAATAGAGAGTAAAGCTGTTTGTATAATCTGCTCAACAATATATGACATTGTTACTGGGCCCACAGAAGGTATTTCAAACATTTCTTCACAAAGGCCCTCCCAACAGGCTTTCTTCTTCTGTTGTTGTTGACGACGTAAAAACATTGCTCAAGAGTGAGGTTGTTAATCAAAATATTACAAGTTGATCTTACTCAATAGAAGTATACACCTTTATATTAAAGGTAAATAAGTTGCAAAAGGCAACCAAAGGCCCCAGAACATGTTCACTGGCAGGAAATTAAAATGACTAAATGTTTGTAGACATTAGAGACATGGTTTTCTGCAAAACCCTCATTATCTCTCCGAAAATATTTGTGAAAAAATATATGCATCCTTCAATGTGTGACGTGCATAGAATGTAAGTATTTTTGATTTTTTCCTCATTGTTTTCAAGGTGGGGCCCCCAACAGAATTACAATTATTTTAAAGGTTACATTAAACATTTGGTAGACATATGACTCCATTAAGAGATTTTCTTGTCACAACCTACATTACAGTAACATTACATTACATTCAATATGCATACTTTCATACTTATGTATTATGTCATTTAGAATCACAAGCTCAGGAACCAATACAATGGACACATCATGGGAATGTTACATTACGAGGTGTCTCCATAACACTTAGGAGAGCCACATGTTGGTCCAAAAGATACTGTTTCCACCTTTTAAAAAGTTAACACACTGAGTGAAACAGTAGGCTGTTTGTAATCTTCGGAAATAGTTATCTACTAAAAACGCTTAAGTATCAGCACTTCAAGAGTGCCGTATGCAAAAGGAGAAGTTAAACACTTAGTTAAACAAAAGTTAAGCACATCTTGAAAATTGAAACCAAACTTGCTCAGAATTGTTTTCAGGGACCTCCAAAGGTGATGCTGTTGGTGGTTTTGAGTGGTTTGACAGCAGATGGAGCCACAGTGTAGGGGCCATTTTTTGTAATTGAATCAAGTTAAAGACTAGTTATATGAAGCCAAGCGGTGATTGGCTGCAGAGTTCAACCAATGGGAGTGAGTCGCTGCGGTAAAACAATAGTTCTGAATGTCCGTGTGAAGTCAAGGCTATTTTTGGTGGGTCCCGCCTAGCTTGCTATTTCTGTCAGCAGGAGAGCGGAGGGGCCGGACTTTTCTTTTCTTCAACTTGCCTCTGAGAAGAATCTTTTCTTTTCCTCCTCCTCTGTACTGCTGACAACCCCAGCGGAGCTCACCATCACCTCCCGTCGGCTTTTTGCAGCTCTTTTCGGATGTACGAGGACTTGTTTAGCTGGATTATTTTCAAGAGTTTGGACTTTTAGGAAGCTTTTAGGTGTTGCGTCTTACAAGGTAGGCAACACGATGTGTGTGGTAACAGCTGGGAGTTCGTTCTTTGCTCGTAACTGGTTGAATGTGCTGTTTTTGTATGGGAGTTTTGAATTGCTACATGAAGATATGCCCGGTTCCTGCGCAGGTGTTTAAATTGGTCACGAGCGCACCGAAGTGACACGTTTGATTGCGTTGCTAAAATATAACCCCGAACTACACTGCACATTTAAACTAATGTGTTGTAATAAAAGCGTTGTTTAAGGGTTATTATAATGATAAATGCGGGTTTACAACTACGGGAAAGTCCCTATAAACTATTTATAACAAACAGAATGTTACCACCGCTCTATTAGGGTAAAAAATAACCAATAACAGTTTGATAAATTGGATTAAATCCCCGTAGGTCATTGTACATATAGCCTTATTTTGTGGTTGGGTCCCTAAACAGAAACACATAATGTTTTGTTGAAATGACTTTAAGTGCGAGCCTCAACGCTGCCATTCTTTTATTGTACCAATGAAAAATAACTTAAGATACATGAGTTACAATATTATTTACATTTGTCCCAGGTGTTTATCCCCAATTAGATCTTTTGCAGCTGAACAGATATTTCATCAACAGCAACACACACACACACACACACACACACACACACACACACACACACACACACACACACACACACACACACACACACACACACACACACACACACACACACACACGCACGCACGCACGCTCTGGTTGCCTACTTTTCTACTTGTTTTGACTCCTTTGTGTGTGTTCATTTCTGCTTGCCCAGTCACCTTTCCCACACACATTTTTTGATCCTTCTATAGAAATCCGTGTGAAATATTAGGGATTACATCACAAAATTTTGCCCAGCCGCACCCATCAGGTGGCCAAGTCATCCGCCTCTGTTGGCCACAAGCAAGAATTACAGCAACTTCTGTGGGATAGTTTATGGTGTGAAAATTAGAGTTTTAGATATGCAACAGCATTATTTTGTAGCTCAGAGCTACCACGTTTGCTTGTTTTATTCATCAAGTGTTATGTTGTTTATTTCTGCAGCATTTCACTCTTTTATTTTTGTCTCCACAGATGGAATCAGCACCTCCAGGAACATCATAACAGAAGACATACAGAAGAACATATTTCTTGCAGTGACAGGTAGGACTTTAAAGCTCTAAAGATAACAAACAAAATACCAACTGTAACTAAATGAGTAGTTGTGTTGCAGGTTGTTAATATTTGACTTGTTAAAGTTTGGCCAGCGCCGGCAGCTCTGAAGCATTCGTATGGAAAAATGCTGCTAGTCTGCAGTCAACCCCTCAGGACTACATCTTGTCCTCTTTACAACATTTTTTTTACAGCATACACACACATTACACAGCCTGGGTGACAGAAGTTTTTCCAGTGAGAATGATCTAAGCTGTTTAATTCTCAGAAGAAGTGCAGTAAAGTGCAGAGCAGGTGTTGGCCTAGTTGGAAAGACACACTCGGCCCGCTGTGTTTCTTTACGTGTGGGTTTAGAAATGCTGTGGGTCATGCAGAAGTGTGGCTAATTATGTGTCAGAATATACATTTATGTTCAACGTAAGATATTTATCGTTACGCGAGTTGGGTAAAAAAAAACTTCCAGTTGTAGTTGTTCTAATAAAAAGTAATGTAATGCTGAGTTCTAATTAGTCTTGTGGAAAATGATGCTTATATCTAGTAGGAGGATTTACTTCCAAATAACTTTTCCGATTTCTTCCTTATGGTCTGGTTTATCTTCAAATCCTGGCATTTAATCTTAAAAACGTCTTCTTGTGCAATTGAAACAAACATGAAACATCTGGAAACATAGAAACCTATTTCCTGCAAATATTTCCCCACATATTTCCAGTTGCAAGTGTTTTTCATTTGTCATGTAATTGCTGTGTTTTCATTTGAATGTTTTCACGGTTATTACTGGTACGATGCAGGATGTAAAGAACCTTAGGTAACCCTTAAACACTTATCTCATCCTGCTTTATAGAAAATCGAACATTTAAACTTATTATGAAACTACATTGGGCATTGGGAATGTCTTTCTTTGTAATAACCTTCAATTCCCATTGCAACGGCAGCAGTTATACTGTATATCTTTATGGCAAACTTCTCTCCATTCTGCTTTCCCCATATATAAACACATTATACAACTGCAACACTTGGTTAATTTCCTTCTAAATGAATCTGCCATTTTTTTCTCTCCACTAACAGATGAATTGTTTCGTATATTAAATGTTAGAAAATAGTGAAAAATGTCTCAAAGTCCAAGTTAATTTCTTAAAACACTTTTTTCTTCAGTCAAATTCCATCACTTTAACATGATAGAAAACAAAGGAAAGCTGAGAAAAGTTATATTTTAGCAGCTGAAAAGGACATTTTCTGCCACTTTTGCATTTAAAAGATTAATTGATCATCATAATTGTTTTCAAACAGTTTTCTCTAGATCAACTTATTTTTTGAGCTCTTTCTTCAGAAACATCACTGCGACTCAGCTTGCTTAGCATTGACTCACATGGAAAAAACTCCAGAAGGTTTTTTTTTTCCACCTGAGATCAAAATGTATTTAATCCGCTGCTCCACCCATCGGGAACAAGTCACCCGGCTGTTTCTTTGTCTCCTGCCTTTTTAGTTTAGATTAGCATTCTCCACTGTGTGATCACACTGTGTAGGATTACAATGCATGACTCTCTGAATGGGAGTCGGCTCTCGCTGTGCCAGGCTCCGCTGACTGTATGCTAACCAAGGCCCGCTACATTGTGTGTGTGTGTGTGTGTGTGTGTGTGTGTGTGTGTGTGTGTGTGTGTGTGTGTGTGTGTGTGTGTGTGTGTGTGTGTGTGTGTGTGTGTGTGTGTGTGTGTGTGTGTGTGTGTGTGTGTGTGTGCGGAAAAACCTGGTGAGGTCATGGCCGTGGCTGTAGAGTCTGGTTACACGTGTGTTGTCCACACAGAGCAACTGACACTGGCTCTTTCTCCTTTTGTGTTCATCTCTAATCTATCTCTCCTTACTCCATACAACCTCACATGAAAGTCTTTCTTTACTAGTGCCGGGCGCAGCCGTCTCTGAAGTTGGAGACTGGTTATCAGTCTAAGGTGGCAGCAGTCTGGGCCAGATGTGTTTTTTAAAAGCTTATACAGCTCAAACAGCCCTTTAAACTACCCAGACTGCTATAATAGTCCTGCAGGCCACCAGGATTTGCAGCAACCGCAAAGCTCTTCCCAAAAAAAGACTCCAACACATGTTTTTTCAGGAAGTGTGCACACTAACAGTACCTGTCCGGCTCACTTAAGTAGGGAGAAACTGTAGGGCCAGATAACAATATCACATATCCTCTGCCTGGTCCTGCTTTCCAACCACTTGGGTCAGCTGACTCAGGCACTTTGTTTTCTTTGTCACTGATTCATGTTAAATGTGAGATCTGAGGAAGGGTTAGTTACAGAACATGAAGTGGAAATGATGGGAACATTTTGTTTTACTTTGAATATCAACCAGAAACCAGACAACTATTGATTATTTAAATAGTCAAAATGTAAGTTCATTAATTCAAACATTAATTGACGAATTGTTTCAGCATTTTACATATTTTTTTCTTTTCTTATATGTCAGTACTGTGCAGATTTGACGAAAAATTTGAGTTTGTGAAAAACCTTTATTCCACAAAATTCCTGTTAAGCCTTTGCTCTGGTTTAATGTTTTTTTCTTTATCCTGCCACTTCTCTTCCTCACTGCTTTTATAAGTCGCAGTAACCTGACCTAATTTAATCAACAGTTCAGCCTATTTATTGAGCGCTGCTGTTATATATCACTGAAAATCATACAGGAATGGTTATGCTGCTGCAGCTACTACACTGTTTATCCAACACTAAATTACGCTCCGTATTAAATTCCTTGTGTGAGTGGTGTTTTTGTTCCAAAAGTCATTAAATTCCAGCTGCGGAAAATTCACCTATTTGTACTGATCACCAACCATAATAACCTCTGAAGAAATATTGTGATCTTTTTGAACTAGGGGACCCCCTAAAGCCAGTGCGGACGCAAACTGTGCTGTAGTTGTGGTAGTAATGGTAGTAATAGTAGACGGCAGGGAAGGAGGTGGCTATTTTTGACTCGCTGAACAAATGGCTCGATTGTCCTGCCTCTAGGTGCATGAAATCACTTGATATGTCGGGGGTAATGTAATATAATGCTCTCTAAGGGGGCCCACGGCACTGTGTGTGTGTGTGTGTGTGTGTGTGTGTGTGTGTGTGTGTGTGTGTGTGTGTGTGTGTGTGTGTGTGTGTGTGTGTGTGTGTGTGTGTGTGTGTTCTTTTCATGGCTGTTTATTGAGTGTCTTTTTCTGTCTCTCTGCACGTATAACTGGGACACAGAGGCTTGTGTGTGAGTGTATGCGGTGTGGCCTGAGGTAACATTGTCCTTAACATTTTAGTAGTGTGTCAAATCAATTTATGTTGCGTTAACCTTTGAGCTACAGGCTCCTTGCTGTGGTCAGCTGGGTAATTGGTGTGCTGTTGGCCTCCAGCCGCAGTCTGCATCCAACTCTCTCTCTGGGTCTTTCTCATACACACAGCACCGTCACGTACACACACTTAATCCAGTTTTCCTAAGGATTTATTCCTGTGGCATTTGAGGGGGGAGGGCTTTAATTTTCATTCAGTGCTCCACACCAGAAACCTTGGACAAGGGTTCCCACGGTCATGGTCAACTTGGACGGGTCATTGAATTTAAAACTCATATTTCAGGCCAACAATAGTTATGGAATCTTGTTTAATAGAAATAATTGTTACAGTAATCTCGCCTGGAGTTTGAATCTGAGATGTTAAAGAATGTAGAGCAGGTGATTATTACATACAGTTAATATTAAATAGCATGTTTTATGTACACTTACGTTGATGCATTGCTTTTCAGATTTGCATGCAACATTTGTTTATAATCCAACACAATAAGTGTACACTGATAATATAACCGGCTCTATTTTACAAGACGGTAATATAAAAATAAATCTGCTTATAGTTTACAGTATTTAAAATATGAACATAACTAACTGTACTAAATTGTAGAAGTTTGCAGGATACGTTTTATACAGTAAGGATTTCAAATACAATACATCATGCAGTTCTGTTATATGATGCGAATTTCATGGACATTTTGATAATCGATCCTCGAAAAGTTTTGAAAATGTTTTAGAAACCTGCATGGATTAAAAAAGCATTTTGAGTCTGCAGTGATTCTCTTTTAACCCTTCCAAATGTAGTTTTATGTAGTATCTCAGGTTATACACACACTGTTTTCAATCAGACTTTTTGGAAAGCTTAATTCTACTACACCATGTGAGCCTGTAATGTTGAGTAGCTCATCAAGACATTCTGACCAGAATTTGATCATTCAGTGACATTTGGGTGCCTAATTCAATTAAAATAATGTAAAGAAGCTTTGATTGTCTATTTAAAACATAAAGCTTTCAGGAATGCTCATTCGGTATTATGCATGCTTGAATGCTTGAATTGACACCATGATATCTGATTAAAGGCCTGCCCTATATATCAGTCTAGCTTTCCAACCAGACACCTCGCTGAGAGTAATGTGCGGCTCACATTCACTCCAGAGCGCTGGGGTTACTGACACTGACCTCGGATCAGATAGCTTGTCGTTAGCACACAGGCAATAGGATCCCGTCTTGTCTCGACGGAATCCTGCCTCTACATTATTGTCTCCAGTGATGTTTACAGATTCAAGCTATGTTTATTTAATTATTTATTGTCTGCCTGTGTTTTTCTCTGTTGGTTTGTGTACACCACTTTGCAGAAAACAGACAGCCCTACTGCAGAAAGAGTGAAATATTAGGTAGTAGTAAACTGTGAAAAAGTGTGGAATATGTTCAATATCACGAGGAGGAAGCGTCACAGATGCACAATGATATGCATGCAGTGATTTGTGAGCGTGCATGTTTGCTGTTCTTCTGAACATTTCTAACTAATGTATGGCACATTTAGAAAACATGAGCTCAGTGTCAAACAGAATACTATCATCAGCTTAAAACAAGTACTGTAAATGACCAAACAATACCATTTTAAATGAACCACACTAATGCTACTGTTTTCTGTTCAGATCATTGTCATTTCTGTCAAGTGATCCGATTAAGTAATCAGAAAAACGGATATCGATTGACCACTTTGCAACTCTTATTTGAAGTTTGTCAACTCGATGTGTTTACCGTGTTCTTGCACTGCAAAGGCATTGAATAGAAAAATGAAGGCGATCAGGAAATGAAAAGCAGGGGTTGAATGCATTGCCCCTAATTTAAAACATTTACTTAACAGCTGCCCCAAACTGCTAAAACATGCTCTGTGTTATATTTGTAGATAGATAGTAAAACATTGAGAGACCACTCCAAACGTTTCTTAAATCTTTATCTCTACATGTATGGCAGTGTCTGTCTAATTCCAACACAGAAAACAACAGTATTTATAGAATACAATAATAATTCTAAAAAATCATTTAACTCAAAGACATACCTATAAATGATAAAAGGAGAAAATGATAATGCTGAAGTGGTCTCTTAATTTTTTCTGCGGCTCTATATATAAGATAGTGTTCATTTACCATGAGCCAGAGAAGAAACCTTTTGCTACTTCTGCTTAAGGAACTACTAATCCTCTTAAAAGTTCTTAAGGGCTGAAATGCTTTGTGAACAACTTTTATCTTTACCGGGACTTCACAGAAATGGAAAATTCTTAGAAAACCTCATAATACCAAGATATTTCTCAGAGTTATGTCACGAGTAACGACTCATTGAAGATGGAAACAGAGTGAACGCCGTCCCAGGCCATTAACACTCATGTGCAGAGTTATGGTAGTTGTGTAGTCTGGGTAGGTGATATTTCTGTTACTGTAAGCTATTTCTGACATGCAATTTGCCATCAACATTTTGTGAAGAAGAGGTAGATAGAAAACTACTTGATTTGTCCAAGCAACAAGTGTTTCAACTCAAATCAAAACTAGATAGCACTCTAGCACAGACCACCACAAGCCAATGGTGCATTCACACCCTCTGTACATCGTCACATTCCCCAAGTTGGGAAATAGTTCTTAAAATGTCTCTGTGATCATGAGCATGGCAGCTTAAAGTGGAGACAACAAGGACAATAAAAAGAAGACGTGTTGTGCTTTATTTAACCACTTGATATATGTGTCCAAGTTACCCTATTGTGCATTGATGAAAGCAAAACACAAGTCGTTAATCAGCCTTCAATTTCTGATGTTCTCCAAAATTGATATGTTTTTCCTTGGCCCGTGCTACATCCTTCTACTAAGATTCATGAACATCGGGCCAGTAGCTTTTCCGCTGACGGACAGACAAATAGAATCACCGAGCCAAAAACATATCCTCCTTGGCGAGGTAACTATTGATTTTCCAGCAACTTTAAGCCTTTCTAAAGGCTCAAACCGTTCACATCTTTTTGTCTGTGTCTCTCTGTGTGTGTGTGTCTGTGTGTGTGTGTGTGTGTGTATGTCTGTGTGTGTGTGTGTGTGTGTGTGTGTGTGTGTGTGTGTGTGTGTGTGTGTGTGTGTGTGTGTGTGTGTGTGTGTGTGTGTGTGTGTGTGTTCACCCCTGACCAGAGTGCAGAGCATGTGCAGGAATGTTAATGTCTTCTGCCTTTGTTGTCCGTGCAGACAGCCGAGTGTGACTGTGCATATTCATGAAGCTTCCTTCCTGGAACACGTTAACTTTTACCAAGGAATGAAAAATAACATGATAAATAAGAACGTTGGAAAAGAAGGCAGAAAGAGTACAGAGATAGATTCCCAGTGTGTATGTTCAGATAGATGAAATGTAGGTTAAAATAACAGCAGGAAGTAACGGAGGCAGATAAGAGACCCATGTTAATGAATCCTACACCAACACTTGAGTTCATTGATGTTTTGAGATAGAGGAACCGACATTGTTTTTTCGTTGTCACTATAAACAAAATCTGCACGTGATATGGTCATACTCTCCAGCGACTTATAATAAGTTATTGGATTTTCTTGCCCCTTGTTTTTAGGTTTATTAGCGGCAAAGTGAATATGCATGTCTTTACTCTTAGTGGTTTTTCTTTTGCATTTATTAAATTCTCTTTTTTTTAATATTTGAAACCAGTTTATTGAACTGAAATTGGGAACTTGTCTTTTGTTTCATAGCACACTATACAGCCGCGGAAAAAATTAAGAGACCACTTCAGCATTATCAATTCACTTGTTGTATTATTTATAGACATGTCTCTGAGTTAAAATATGTTTGTATTGTATTCTATAAACTACTGACAACATTACTCTGTGTTGGAATTCAACAGACACTGGAATGGCTGCCATACATGTAGAGATAAAGATTTAAGAAACATTTGGAATGGTCTCTCAATTTCTTCCAGAGCTATATGTGTTCAACTTGTTTTAATATGAGCTTGTGCTTGGCAAATCTAGACCTAGCTGCTCTGGTTCTTATCTAGAAAGGCCTTTGCTGCTGATTGTGGTCTTTGTAGCTACCAATCTCTCCTCCACTCACACAGGCTATCAGTGTGTCAGTCACCAAGTCACCACTGTTTTCCCGATTCACTGTTTTCACCACTGATAACCAGTGAGATCATTCATCTCTTTGGAAATCATTTCCCTTTCAGCTTTGCAAAAATATTTGTGAAGAGCTTAAGCAATGAACACTGAAGAGATGTGTGGTATATTTCTGCCTGATTAAACATTGTGTTTCCAACTATCAGTGTGAGTATCCTGTGTGTGTTATAAAAGATAAATGGGGGGGGGCATCCCGTTTTAGTGAGCTGCTTTTGCGTTGAGTGGCTTTATCTGTGTTCGGAAATGTGGAGAATGTGTTTGATGCTAAGAGCAGAAGTGTGTGTGTTTGAGAAAAGGAGAATGGACAGGTCTGTACAATTGCTTGCATGTTTTCACTTTCAGGTCAAATGCGATCCTGCACTGATTTTAAATATGTTTTGAGATCTGATAGAAACAAAAAAAGTTGCCTCGGGAGTTTGACTAAGCACCAACATTTTAAGCAAGTGTATTTATATGTTGCACACCATCTGTGTAATGTGGAAAATATTGGAGACGTAATGTAAATGCTCTGTTGGGTTGAGGCGAGGTGTGGTGCATGAGTCATCATACAATGTTTCTCATAATTCTCATGAAAAGATTTTCTTGCTGTCAATTTCCTGCTTGTTGCATGCACACAGAAAGACACGGTTTCTATCTTCACATGGAACAACATGCTTATGTTATGGGAAAAAGTGGAATTTGGTTAAAGTAAAAAAAGTGGTAAAGTTTAGTCGACATGTTTGGTATCTCTTGTGGTGCTTTGAATTTATCTGCAGCATTGGTGTCTTACAGACAGAAGTATCCTAGTCCGATATATCATCAATCAGATACTCTTACTGGTGTGTAAATAACCCATCCTCTTCTCTCACAGGTTTTTGTTTTCCTCTAGTTCTACGAAGCCTAGAAGCAATGTAAATCGGCTGTTTGCTCACCAGGAATTTTCCGGACAATGTGGTCCCACACGGACGTTTCACAGACTGTGTACTAGAGAGCTTGCAGGGTAATATCAGTTTAATATCCGGCCAGAAAGCTTAGGACATTTGCACTCTCACATCTCTGAAAAAGGTTCAGATGTTTTCAGAGATGCATGTGTGAAAGAGGCTTTGCAGACCACTTCAGACACAGAACACTGCCTCCTTTTTGACACATCTGAAGTGTCCACAGACCAAACAATGAATGCCATGCAGCCTCTTCTGTTTGTAACCAATCCAATAGATCACTTGTCAATCAGACATGGGGTTCATTTCTCTTCTGTGTGGTTATGCTACCTTCAAGGCTCAACCACTTCTTCTGTTTAGTCTCACACACTAGAACCAACATGAGGAATGTTTAGAACTGATAATTGAGATATCTTTGTTGACTTGAGTACCACCAGAGTGCAGAGAAGTGACTGAGTGGGGATTTTGTCTTTGTAGTCCACGCAGGAGGAGCATTGTCTGTCATTTGTCAAGCTGCATAGTACACCTGGTGTCTCCTCTGACAGACATTCCCTTATTACCTGTGTGTGTGATGAGGGAGTGCTTCTAAACATCCATCTTCAAGCCAATTGCAACAGCAGGTTGAGCTAAAGATGACAGACAAACGAGGAATGTGAATGTGTGTGTGTGCATTGTGTGTGCTTGTGACCTGTGTGTGAGTTATGTAAATAGCTTTATCAATGGCATGCAGACCTAAGGCACCTGTTTATTTGAAGCAGAGCAGGATGCAATAGCTTGCTAGGATTCCTCTTTAACAAGCTCGCACCACGTTCATAAATCTCTCTGAGAGGACCAAGAGGCAGCCAAATATAGAAGCCTGCTTTTTTTGTAACCTCGTTTCCTGTGATCACTTTGAGTCAAACATTAATGTTGTCCAGATGTGTAGCATGACCCTAAACAAAAGCTCTACTTGAATTTGATAAGACACCAAAAAGTTAACATTTCTGAGTCTTCTATTTTTATTGTGTATTCCTAACATTTCAACAACACGCTAATTCTTGGTCATTTCTGGCCTCTTAAAATGAAGAACTGTTTGTGCAAAATCTGAAATTCAAGCATTAAAATAAGTACATTTCATTGTAGATGATACAATATGGCTTATGTATTGGCTTTCTCTCATTTACAATGTCCTGCTGCTTTTCCCTGCACCAAAATGGGTGGTAAAGTTGAGTTTTTTGCAGACTGTAAAAATCACTATAGAGTAACAGTGCTGATAGGGCATTAAATTGTGATTACGTTGCTCGTTAAAAGTTATTTGTTGAGTCATGAAGGATTAACTCATCAATCTGTTTTATTTACTTGGCCATAAATACATCCTACTTTCCCGAAACATTAACACCCGTTTCTGCAAAAATGTCGACATGTCAGTACGGGGAGAAGAACACAAAGTACTCCAGTTCATAACATGACAGATCATTAGGGAGTATCTTAGCGTGGATGTTCCAGTCTGTAAAAGAGGAGAACATAAAATCATCCTTGTTTTGAGGAAGGCTTACATAAAGGGAAACCAACAAGACGCACCTAGAGGATTTAGGTGTCCTCACTTAACCCTCCGAGATGTGAACACCAGCTAAATGTTCCCACTTCAGAGGGTCATCTACATCTCGCTACCCTTGTTATACACACATACACACACACATACACATACACACAGCAGAGACTGGATCTTAAAGTTGTCGACAGCCACGCACACTACCATTTACACTTGAACACACTCAAGTATGCACCAACGGAGCAACACCATAAATATAGACATAGTTTGGTGACAGCTGTAGGCAGTCATGCCGACACACTCTCACACACACACACACCACAGTCTGGCCAGCTGCTAGGGGCAGAGGAGAGGTTTTGAATGGGAGTGACAGCTGTGGATTCCTCAGAATGAGAGAGGGGGAAAGAGAGTAAGTGAGAGGCATAGTTTGAAGACGGCATGAGTGAGGGTCAGCGGGAGAGTGAAAACAAGAATGGCAAAGAAAGAAAGAGAGAGACCAAGATGCATATTTAGAAGTGGGAACACTAATGATATATTCTTCTTGTCTTTATGTGAAAATCATTTTAGATACCTGAGTTATTTCATGCAATAAAGCGGATTGAAAGACATTTATTTGAACTGATACAAAGAAAGGTGTTATGACAGGAAGTACGACTGGTTTTCACACACAGAGTACAAAAAACACTTTGCTTTCCCTTTAACAAAATGAATTGAATGTCTTAGATGATGCATACATGATTTAAGTCAATACATATTTGAGTTTAGAATGACTGATGTGTTTTGGCTCTGCATGTTACACACACAATGGAGTCCTGAAAGTATTGAGGTCTGATCACAGAGAGCTCCCAGAGTAACGAGCATGTGATCCTAACTGTCAGTCACACACTATTCATAGAGATCCTGTGTTGTGCAAGGCGGATTTAGCAACTCTGTAGAATTTTTTAGTTAGTGCACCATTACTTATGCTGTTAGAGTCGTGTTTTCTATACTGATACATGCGTTTATGCCTTCATGACTAATTGTTGCAAACCACATTAAGTTAAGCTATGAATTTCCAGAAGAAGGGAATTGATTGATTTTAAAAAATAGTGGAAACCTGTGTGTTATCATGAGCTGCTACACCCTATATGATTAAACAGAAAAATACACTCAGAGCACCACCTACCTACAGAGACTTAAATGCCGCCAACAGGAAATCCTGGGAGAGAGGTATCACGTTGGTGCAACCAGTTTGATTGACTGCTGGTCGCTGCAGGAACATCACACCACCACACTTCCCCAAAACTCAACTATGAATACTGTAGAGTTGCAAATCAGTCAGAGTCAGCTGAAATGACCCATGCTGGAGAATTCTAACAGACCATAGACATAATGTGTGTCTGCACGCAGCTTTATAAACAAAACTCTATTGAAGTTGTTATGTCACGGCACATATAAAGCAATAGTTTGAGCAATACATAGCTTAGCTGAGCTTAGCTCGGTTAGTGAAGTCTACAAGAGTTCGTAGGGGTGTATGCTATAGCAGCATATTTGAAGCAAATCGCTCGTAGGTGAAAATATCAATTGGCAATAAACTGTTTCTGATTCTCACTTAGCGTACAGACATGAGGGTGTTTCTAATGTACTTTTTTATGTACGATTTTTAGAAGTGTTAACATTGAGGCCATCACAATTAAAATGGTTTAATAAAAGAGAAATACAACATGGCTGTAACATTACACCTTTACTTGGCTGGTAGCAGGGGACTGTATTCCAGTTAACAATCATTTAAAATGTGTTATTTATACAAGAATACAATTAGAATGTTTTTTGCACATATTTGAAATAAAACGTAAAAAAAGGAGGTTATAACTATAATAATGGGCTAAACGCTCTATAGAAACCCATTTTTTGTAACGAAGTCCACATTCTTTTCAATTGCCAGCATGAACTTTAGGACCGATACATATTCTGATTATTATTTTTTATAACATTAATTCTCATCAAACGAATACCAAAACAGCCAATAAGCTTTTTTTCTAAATGATATGTTATTCCTTTCGAAACAGTATCAACAGAGCCGTTAAATGAGGTTATCATGAGCCTCTATGTTCTCAGCTTTTGATCAGCAAGTATTGCAAAAGTTCTACTGTATCTATTTTCGAAACTTATTTGATGTCAAGTATTTATTTACGCCCATTGAGTCGCACAAACAATCAGAACAGATGAGACACAATTTACCTGGATTATCAATAGTTTACTCAGTAGTTTTCCATGTCCCTGTAAAGCCTGTTTGTTTGTTCAGCGCATCAGTGTGTTGCCTTCAGGGCCCCAGTGTTAGTCATTAATCTGACGTGTTAATGGATGTCGAGCCCTCAGCTGTTCCCCAAAGCCATACATTGAGAGGAGCAGTGATTTGGGAATGTGTGAGCAATAGAAGCTGTAGTTGTTTTGGTTTGACCATCTGAGCGTGTAGTCCAGTGGGGGAACTTTACTGCCCTGGGGCTCAAGGGCACTGCGGCAGCAGCGTCACAACAGCAGCAGGGGGAGGCAGGGGGAGGAAATGAGAGTCTAAACTCGGCTCTTAAACAGGAAGCCACCCTGGTTCTCTCATTGTTGTGTTTTTATAGACTCAACTTCCTGCAAGCCTGTCCACCCCTGTTACCATGGTTATGATCCCTGTTGTTTATGGGATGGATGGTAAAGATCCTGCACTGGAAAAGGCTGAGGGTCATCACTGGGCAGAGTGTGTAGGATTTGTAACATTAGGGAAGATAAAGCTTCTTATAGTGCTGGGAAGTGTAGAGGTTTGTGTTATTTCATTCGCCTGCATTGTTCTTAATTTAGCTCTCATTGTCTTCAATTTGAGCGGTTTTCTGTGTGCAGTCAGCAGATACCTTCATTGACAAGGTGCTTCAACTAAATGAAATTACGAAATGAACAGCTCCGTGTCGGGTCAGGGTCAACAAATAGACACAGAGCTAGAAAGAGGCTGGAAGAAGAAGAAAGAGAAGGAGTTAAAGAAAAGAGGATGTGGCCGACAGTAAAAAGATGACTGGAGGGGAGTGGAGCTCTCTGTCTAATTATAGCTCCTGCTGTGAGCAGGCCGAGACAGAAGTGCTACTCGGGGTTTTCACAGAGCCGGATATTGACAAAGACAAACACGGGTATGTGCTTTTGACTTAATTTCTTGTGTGTCTGCGTGTGCAGAGCGTTGTTTTTGTGGACTTTTAGAATTTGTGAATGAGAGGTGAAGCCTGTTGTGTCAAACTCCTTGGAATTTAGCGCTGTGGTGGGTGTTTGTGAGAAACTGTGAGGCTGATTTGAGCCCGGCTTGGAGTAGAGGGGTAGAGAGAAGTAGAAAGGAACAACTTACTACTTCTGTTAATTATTCTTGTACTAATTCATTCCTTTTTTGTCCGCCTCCCTATTTTGTGACTTCTTCTGCTGCTCGTACCGCTAGAACACTTGCTTAAACATCAGATACACTAAGCGAGTGATGTACTCTGTGTGTGTGTGTGTGTGTGTGTGTGTGTGTGTGTGTGTGTGTGTGTGTGTGTGTGTGTGTGTGTGTGTGTGTGTGTGTGTGTGTGTGTGTGTGTGTGTGTGTGTTAAAGCTAGCTGACCTAAAAGACAACGGCCTTGGATGTTTATGGAAACTTAGTGAGGACTTAGGAAACTGGACCCATGCTGCATTATACATCAACCTTACCCTGTTGCTTTAACAAACACACGTACACTCACATTCATCTCAGTCTGTGATACACACACACATAAGCATTTTTAACACTGTTGTGCTTGCCTATCACACACGTCCTCATTTCCAAAGTTTATTTGCTAATTCATTTGAAAACAAAAACATCCTGTTTTTATCAATCAACTAAATTGCTCAAACAGTTGTCATGTGAACCCTGGGCAGTTATTTAGGGCTTATTTGTTTTTTCAGATTTTTCAGAATTCGGATTTCAGATCCATTTACACTTCCTGCTATGATAAATAGAGGCAGGAGGATAACTGTTTACAAAAACAAATGAGGTTAAAAAAGCCCTTTTTAAGGAATAATTTTGGTATACGTTTTACATTTCCAATTCAGGAAGAGAGGGATATTAAGGTCTTGACAATAACAATTCATATTTAGTTATTGGCGCTGTTGCCCTCCAAGTCTTGTAATACTATTTGCTTCCTTTTTCCAACCAATACATTGGGCTCCAGGAAAAGTATATGAGTGTTTCTGCAATCCTTAAAAACTCTCAAATTGAATTGTTATAAATATAGGCCTTTAAAAGTCTAAAACTGGTCTTAAACCTGATTGTTGAGTGAAAATAAAGGTGTTCCACTTCCGTCTGAATGTGCATAATATGGTCTAACCCTAATATATTCATTGCTATTTCACATATAACTAAGGTATTGTTTAAAAATATCCTTTATACTTCTGCTTGTATGACTGCAAGATGAATAAAAATAGAAATACTTCTCATTAATCGCTGAATATAATCTAGATCATGAAAGCGCTTGTTTTCTAGAATGCTTCTGCTACTTATTTCCCCAAACTGTTTCGCATAATGTGGGACTCTGAGAGCAGAGCATTTCACATCCAGCTCTATAATTCCTGCTGCTTGTTATCTTTTTTTTTGTGTTATTTTGGAGATCTGCTTGCTTAAGAAAAGCCAGACGTGAACCTGCGGCTTTGACCCGGCGTTTGTTTGCTTTATATGAAATGGGAACTGTTTTCTTTGGCGAAGAGCTGGAAAGACATGCCGTAAACTTGGATCAGTAATTATAGCAAACACATAAATAAACACCCACACACATAGTGACTTGTAATGTGTTCTAAGTATGTGCAATCATTTTTTAATTAAAGCTACTAGGTACAAATCTGATGTTTTTATTGCAGGGGAACACGTGGAGAGATAAGAACGAGACGTGTCAGGTTGTAGTTGCAGTTCATTCTATGCAAATAAGCTTTACAACACACTCACACACATCATAGTAACACAGCTGCATTCCACTGCAAGCTGGAGGAGAAACGGATGAAGGGAGTGATGGAGATGGAGTCAAGAGGAGAATGCTTGCTCAGCAGTGTCAGGTTGTCCAGTCCTTTTCCCTCTGTCTCCTTCTAAATCCTTTGCCCTTTTTCTTGTCTTGTTTTTTTTTTCTCTGACTCTGTTTATGACTTTCCCCTGCTTAGAATGGCCTTAATTTGCATCAGACTCGTATTGTTCCCACAGATCCCCTGAGGTAACGACATCTTTGTCTCCTGAAAGTAGCTTTAACCTCTGAAAGGTTTTATGTGATTTTGACCGGTGGAACACGGTACAGTCAAAACAGAAGTAGCTATATTTGGACCTGTGTCAAGACAGAGTGGTGGCGTCTGCACATTGGGTTGTTGACTTTGTACAGCTTGAGTGTCTACACCAGTGGCACTAAGCTCGCTGTCAGCTCCCCGTCATTGTATGGAGAGGGACTTATCTGCAGGTTGTTGCAAGATTGCTGACCGACTAGACTTTCTTGTCTTTTTTCATCTTCCTTTTCTTGCTTTTTATGCTGGTCTATAAATCTTTTCCCACCACATTGTGCATTATGGAAAAACCACTGGTTCGCTTTTTATGAAACTTAAAGGTCCCCTATTATGCAAAATGCACTTTTTGATGTCTTTTATACATAAATATGTGTCCCCGGTGTGTAAGGACACTCACAAAATGTCAGAAAATACAACCCTGTCTCTTTCCCTCCTTACCCACATCTCTAAAAACGGGGGCACAAACGATCTGATCCAGATTTGCTTCGGTTATGATGTCAGAACCGAAATGTGGGCTGGCTTTACATTGAACTCCTGACAACGTCCCGCCCACGTGACACGTCCCAACCTATCATCCCCCATATACAGTCGCGAGCTGAATCCCCTCTGCAGCACCTGTGTGTCTGTGTGTTCAGCAGGATGTCTGCAGGAGGGACTTAGAGTTGATGTATACATAATAAATATAATGTCTCTGTTCTAGTGGTAAACACTGAGAAGTGTTTCAGAAATAATGCAGGATGTGGTTTGGAACATATCATGGGGTTTAATCACGGCAGTGTTTAAATGAGTTTCTCCGTTAGCAACTTCCCTCTTCCAGCCAGCCAGTCACAGAATCAGCACTTCAGGAACAGGGCTGAAATAGAAGGGGATCAGGTATGCTACAATGGGAGATCTGTTAGCAAAATATTTCACAGAATGTTTTGTATAGATATTGTCCTACAATATATTGTTCAAATATAGCTTAATAGGAGACCTTTAGTAGGAGATTGTTCCATGGGCCAAGGGAGAACCCATTACATTTAGGAGCCAATCCAGATTATGGTGTTGATGCATAACTATTGGACCATATATTGGTGCTGCATTCAAAAGTGTTGAAATAGTTGTAGAATTGACACTAGAAAAACTCAGTTTAAGACGGAACAAAGACTCAAGGAGCTTTCAATGTCTGTAAGCAACTAAATACAACTTGAATTCATTGTATCTCTGTTGTTTGCACAGAAGTCAGAAAGCACTTGTAATCTAACTTTGGAGTTGCCATTTTTGTTTTTTAAGTCATTATTGGTTTTTTTCCTGTTTTTCTGCCCTTGGTATCACATCCTTTACCCTGTCAACATCTGTCCATATAAGGGAATAAAGGGAGTGAGGGATAGAGGAAAATAAAAACGAAGAGAGGGTGAGAATACTTTGTATATACCTGTCTTACCTGTTGAACGAGTCCTGACTAAGCAGATGACGAGTTAAAAATAAAGGAATGGAAAGGGGAGGTATCAGGAGGTGTGCTCTGCTGTGTGCATGCATGTGACAAATAAAGAGGGTTTCATCCTCCGATTCTATCTATCTATCTATCTATCAGAAGGAAGGGATTACCTAATGTCTGGCCCGCTCTGTCAGTCAACACACAAGTACACACACACACACACACACACACACACACACACACACACACACACACACACACACACACACACACACACACACACACACACACACACACACACACACACACACACACACACACACACACACACACACACACACACACACACACACACACACACACACATGAACATGCACAAGTCTTTAATGTAGTCTGTATAGACAACATGTTCCTAAGCTATCTAATCTTTCTGATAAATCAGCAACTTCCCAACGGTCTGTGTAATAACTACACGCTGTATCTCACTGTGCCGTTGGTGATTTCCATAACGATTGAAAGACACACACACACACACACACACACACACACACACACACACACACACACACACACACACACACACACACACACACACACACACACACACACACACACGCACGCACAAAACACTGTTTCAAGAGGACTAGACCTGTGGTTGTAAAAATCTCATTTTGATAACACAACGCTCAGTACTTTGACTTTAAATTGACACACCTTGAGTAGCTATAATTAAAAATACAACAGAACAAGAACAATGTTATCTCCATTATTTAGTCAAGCAGGTACATGTTGTTATAAAGCTCACCTCCTGATGATTTCAGAATAGTGGTGTAAGAGTGGTGTATT